>NC_135811.1:62143481-62370981 GCF_964213995.1 Mustelus asterias
CTGTCCATTCTGTCTATGCCCGTCATAATTTTATACATCATCATGTCTCCCCTCAGTCTCCTCTGCTCCAAGGAGAAGAACCAGTCTATCTAATCTCTCTTCATAACTAAAACTCTCCAGCCCAGGCAACATCCTGGTAAATCTCCTCTGCACCCTTTCCAATGCTATCACATCCCTCCTATAATGTGGATTCCAGACTGCACACAGTACTCTAGCTGTGGCCTAACCAACATTTTATATAATTGCAGCATAACCTCCCTGCTCTTAAAATCTATGCCTCAGCTAATAAAGGCAAGTATACCCTATGCCTTCTTAACCACTTTATCCACCTGTCCTTCTACCTTAAGGGACCGGTGTACATGCACACCAAGATCATTCTGATCCTTGGTGCTTCCCAGGGTCCTGCCATTGGTCATGTATTCTCTTGCCTCGTTTGTCCTGCCCAAGTGCATCACCTCACACTTATCCAGATTGAGTTCCATTTGCCACTGATCAACCCGTCTACGTTCGCCTGTAATCTAAGGCCTCACTATTTACCAGCCCACCAATTTTTGTATCATCCATGAACTTACTGATCAACCCTCCTACATTCAAGTCTAAATCATTTATATAAACCCAAAAACAGCAAGGGCCCCAACACTGATCCCCGCAGGACCCCACTGGACACAGTCTTCCAGTCCAGAAACACCCCTCGACTTTCACCCTCTGCTTCCTGCCACTCAGCCAATCCCGGATCCAATTTGCCAAACTTCCTTGGATCCCATGGGTATCACTCTCCCATATGGGGCCTTATCAAAACTTCCCTTTGCTATCAGTCTCCCGTATGGGGCTTTATCAAAAACCTTACTGAAGTCCAGGTAGACGACACATTTACACACCTGGTCACCTCTTCGAAAAAAATTGGTCAAGTTGGTCAGACATGAAGTTCCCTTCACAAAATCACGCTGACTGTTCTTGATTAATCCCTGCCTCTCCAAATGCAGATTAATTCTGTTTCTCAGAATTGCTTCCAATAGTTTCCCCCCTGCAGTTTCCTGGTTTATCCTTTCCTCCCTTTGTGAACAATGGTTCCACATTGGTTTTCCTCCAGTCCTCTGGCACCTCTCCTGTGTAAGAAGTCTCACAACACCAGGTTAAAGTCCAACAGGTTTATTTGGTAGCACAAGCCACTAGCTTTCGGAACAGGCTGTTCCTTCGTCAGGTGGGTGGGAGTTCTGGAGCTGGTGGCTTTTGCTACCAAATAAACCTGTTGGACTTTAGCCTGGTGTTGTTAGACTTCTTACTGTGTTTACCCCAGTCCAACGCCGGCATCTCCACATCATGACCTCCCCTGTGGCCAGGGAGGAATTGAAAATTATTGCCAGTGCCCATGCTATTTCCTCCTTTGCCTCACTAAACAGCCTGGGATACATTTCATCCGGCCCTGGAGATTTATCGACTTTCAAGCCTGCCAGACCACTCAGAATCTCATTTCTTTAATTGTATCGCAGTCCTCCTCCCTGGTTTCTATACCCACCTCGTGTCTCTCACGAGTGAACACCAACACAAAGTGTTCATTTAGAACCCTACCTCTGAGCCAAGCACACAAATGACCACTGTGGTCCTTCATGGGCCCCACTCTTCCCCTAGTTATCCTTTTACCCTTAATATATTTGTAAAACAACTTAGGACCTTCCTTTACTTCACCTGCCAGTATCCTTTTGTGCCTCCTTTTTGCCCTCCAAATTTCCTTTTTTAGTCCCTTCTTGCACATTCTATACTCCTCTCGGGCTTCTGGTATTTTGAGACCTCCATGTCTGCCAGAAGCCTCCTTTTGCCTCTTGATTGAGGGACAGATAGCATTGGATCTTGAGGGTTCACTGGATTTGTTGGTCCCACCCTTTTTCTTTAAGAACAAAGAACAGTACAGCACAGGAACAGGCCCTTCGGCCCTCCCAGCCTGCGCCGATCATGATGCCTGCCGAGACTAAAACCGTATGCAGTTACGGACTCCGTATCCTTCCATTCCCACCCTATTCATGTATTTGTCTAGTTGCCCCTTAAATGCCGCTGTTGTACCCGCTCCCACCACCTTCCCGGGCAGCACTTTCCAGACACTCACCACATTTACATTTATTGGAAGACACTGGTCCTGTACTCTCCCTCCTTCCTCCTTGAATGCGTCCCACTGTTCTAATAAAAGTGCCTGCTCCCGGTCCATCTAGCCAAATCATATCTGGTCTTATTAAAATCAGCCTGCCCCTGCTGAGAACTTTGATTTCAGGTCTATCCTTGTCCTTTTCCATAACAATCTTGAATCTAACAGAGTTATGGTCGCTGTCTGCAAAATGCTCCCCCACTGATACCCGAACCACTTGCCATGCTTTGTTACCTAAAATTAAGTCCAGGACTGCCTCCTCACTTATAGGACCTTCCATGTACCGGCTTAAAAAAGATACATTTTAGATGCATTTTAAGAATTCCATTCCCTCTAAACCTTTCACACTCGGACTGCCCCAGTTAATGTTGGGGAAGTTGAAATCCCCACTATCACTACCCTATTTACTTTTACACTTCTCAGAAATTTCATAGAATCGTAGAAACCCTACAGTGCAGAAAGAGGCCATTCGGCCCATCGAGTCTGCACCGACCACAATCCCACCCAGGCCCTACCCCCATATCCCTACATATTTATCCACTAATCCCGCTAACCTACACATCTCAGGATACTAAGAGCAATTTTTAGCATGGCCAATCAACCTAACCCGCACATCTTTGGACTGTGGGAGGAAACCGGAGCACCCGGAGGAAACCCACGCAGACACGAGGAGAATGTGCAAACTTCACATGGACAGTGACCCAAGCCGGGAATCGAACCCAGGTCCCTGGAGCTGTGAAGCAGCAGTGCTAACCACTGTGCTACCGTGCCACCCCATATTTGCCTACATATCTACAAATTTGCCTACATATCTGCTCTTATATTTCTCTCAGACTGTTAGGAGGCCTTGTGTTGATACTGTACCTTTAAGAAAAGCATTTATACCATGTTTCTTGTGAGAGGTATGTTTAAAATTCAGCTCTGTTTTACACGGTGCCAATGTGTCTGCAAACCAGGCAGCTCACATGCCGAGAATGCAGGAGAATAATGTTTTAGCTAATGGGATGGTTGTTTTAATCTAAGTTAATGTATTTTTGTTTATTTGGTTTTTCCCCTGGGGTTTCAGAGTAAGATGTTGATTAGATTGACAGAGACAGTCATGTGCTTAAGGGGCGGAGCTATGCTTACAGGGTATAGCAGGCAGTTACTGCCGGGTTCTGAAAGAAGCAGGGGTTTCTCTTCCTCTCTCTTGCTCTCTGCTACTCCTTTTTGGTTTTGAAAGTTCTAACCATATGGCTTCATTTGAAGAGCCTTCTAAGATTTGTTCCTCCTTACTGCTGTAACTGATTCGCTGATCAAAATCATGACATTACTGCTCTTTACCTCCCTCTTTTCTTATCCTGATTTAAGATTCTATATCCTGGAATATTGAGCTGCCAATTATGCCCCTCTCTTAACCACGTCTCAGTGACAGCAATGACATCATACCCCCATGTTTTAATTTGTGCCTCCACTCATTTACCTTATTCATTAGACTCCTTGTATTAAAATAAATAACAGCCAATCTTGCCAAACTCCCTTCTGCCTTAACTGGCTGTAATTCTCTGCCTTCCGACTCACTTGCTGTCTCTTCTAATATTGATTGTTCTTCTCCTCCTGTTAAACCTCCTCTCAGGCTCCTTCCACATCCCTACAACAACCCCCTCCCCCCCTCCCTCCCCACCCCCAATTAATTTTTTAAACCCTCCCAACGGCACTAGCCTCCCTGCAAGCATACCATTCCCATTGTCCCAGCATGTGGCACCGGAAGTAATTCAGAGATTACTACCTCCGGGTCCTGATTTTTAATCTACTTCCTAGCTCCCTCAATTCTGCTTGCAGGACTCATCCCTTTTTCCACCTATATTGTTGGTACCAATATGTAGCACAATCTCTGTCTGTTTGGCCCCCCGCTTCAGAATTCCCTGCAGCAATTCAGTGACATCCCTGACTCTGGGACCAGGGAGGCAACATACCATCCTGGAGTCTTTTGTGCAACCATAGAAACGCCTGTCTGTTCCCCTTACAATTGAATCCCCTACTACAGCCCTGCCATTCCTCCTCGCTTGTTGTGCAGCAGACCCAGCCATGGTGCCACGAAGTTGGCCCCAGCCATGGTGCCACGAAGTTGGCCCCAGCCATGGTGCCACGAAGTTGGCCCCAGCCATGGTGCCACGAAGTTGGCTGCCACTGCTTTCCCCGGCACAGTCACTCCCTCAACAGCATCCAAAACAGTGTAACTGTTAGAAACAGAGATGGTCACAGGAGACTCCTGCATTATCTGCCTAGTGGTCACCCATGCCCTCTCTGCTTGTTCAATCTTCACCTGTGGTGTGACCACCTCATTGAACGTGCTCCCCCTGACTTGCTCAATATTGTGGATGCTGTTGAGTGAAGTCTCCCTCAGCTCCAGTTCCAGTAGTTTCAGTTGGACAGACTTCCTGCACACGTGGTCAGCAGGGACAACTCAATTCTCCATGATTTTCCACATAGCATTGGGTGTGAGCTCTCCTGCTGTGACTACCCTTATTTACTCCCTTTTATACCAAACAATTCTGCTTGTATAAGAATGCTATCAACTTACCTCCTTCACACTAACTTTACTCCCTTACCCTCCTTTGTTCACTTATATTACTTTATTATAATGACCCTGACTTCACTTATTTGTGTTGTTCCTTAGTTAATCTCTTCTACCAAAAAAGAAAAACACAGCTCCCTCCCCCTCTTCACCCAACTCCCACACTTACCAAAGTGCCACTCCCTTTGCTCATTGTACTCGACAGAATAAAAACCTTACAAACTATAGACTTCAAGAGGGGAGGGTGTCGGTGTGTGGGGTGGGGGCGCGCGTGTGTGTGGGGTGGGGGCGCGCGTGTGTGTGTGTGTCTGTGTGTGGGGTGGGGGCGCGCGTGTGTGTGTGTGTGGGGTGGGGGCGCGCGTGTGTCTGTGTGGGGTGGGGGCGGGCATGTGTCTGTGTGTGTGGGGTGGGGGCGCGTGTATGTGTGTGTGTGTGTGTGGGGGGGGGAGGTGCATGTGAGGATCAGCTTTGGGACAAGAATTGATTGCTTCTATGTAGGTCTTTGCAATCATGAATGAGTAATGTGCCAATGATAATTTCAGAGCCGGTTTCTATCTCGCTGTGTGAATCTCTGTTTTTAGAAACGTTTTTACGGGCCAACACAACGCACCATGGGTCTGTCGGGACTGCTGCGCTTTGGCGTCCTGAGGAATTTCTGGCGAGCTTGGCGGAAGGGATTCCATGGGAACACAGACGGAGAAGGATTCATCCTGGGAGGAGTGTTTGTTTTGGGAGCTGGAGAGCAGGTAAAGAATGCAATCTCTCCTTCCGAAATGCACAAACCAGATTGTTCTATTGGACTCACTGTTACCGCCTCTTCCTTCCCCACTCAACAATTTCTTCCTTTTTAAAATCTTTTTTTCTACCTCAGTTGAGTCTTTTCCCACCTACATTTGGGAATCTTGCGATGCCCTCTGTCCCTTCCAAGCGTTTCCTGGTCCTAACTGTCTCCTGTTCCCTATGGATATCTAATCTCTCTTTCCCCCATCAGGACAGTTTGAGAGCTCTCTGCTCCTTCCTGCAGTCTCTTCCCACCATGACTCCTCCCCTTTGCCTGCCTGAGCTTCTACTCACAATGAAGAACTTCTCCTTTAACTCCACACACCTCCTCCCAGGAAAAGGTGTTGCTATGGGAACACACATGACCTTCTAGTTATGCTGTCACTTATTTGGATTTGTGAAAGGTTCTTTTTTCCAGTCATTCTGTCGCTCCCCTCCCTCACTACTTTTTCTGGTATGTTGATGACTTTATCGGGGTCATTGCCTGCTTTCACTCTCAATGGAAATCTTTCATTGACTTTTTTGTCCCAATTTCACCCTTCCATCATCTACCAGGTCCACCTCTGATTCTTCCTTTCCCTTCCTCGGCACCTTGGTCTCCATTGTAAGAGAAAGGCTATCAAACAATATGCGCTACAAAGCTGCAGACTCCCATAGCTATCTTGATTACATTTCCCCACACCCTGCTTCTTGGAAGACTCTTTGTTGGTGATAGGTCTTGCTTTTACTCAGTCGAGGATTCCATCAGCAACATGCCTGACAGGATCCTTAATTGATGCACTTTTGCTCTCATCCATCCTCCTCCTTCTAGGACCATAATAGGGTTTCCCTTATCCCTGCTATGGGAGTCTGCAGCTTTGTAGTGCATATTGTTTGATAGCCTTTCTCTTACAATGGAGACCAAGGTGCCGAGGAAGGGAAAGGAAGAATCAGAGGTGGACCTGGTAGATGATGGAAGGGTGAAATTGGGACAAAAAAGTCAATGAAAGATTTCCATTGAGAGTGAAAGCAGGCAATGACCCCGATAAAGTCATCAGCCTCTATAATCAATGGATCATTTCCCACCAACACTCAGGCCAGTGTCCCTTCACCAAATCCAGATTTATTTACAATAGTTAGTAATACTCAGACAGGTACTTCCCAATAAGGAGCATATACCCCGAGTGCCAGTAACCCGGACACTCCACATTATTATACCTCCGGAGGGCTCCTGGATTGGACAGCATTAACTGCCTCAATCAAGGAGCTCGTATTCTCACAGGTTCACCTCGTGAACCTCGTTACAATCATTACATCCCTCCCCTTCCAGATCCCATGGCGAGTCGATCACCTTCCGAGCCTGTTGTGGCTTTTCAAGACCGGGTCCGTGTTCCCCAGCTCTGTGTTGGAAGCAGGCGGGGTGTAGCCGGCCAGAGCTTGCATCCTTTGTATTTGGCATCAACGCACAGGTTCACTCTCTTCATCGGGCAGTGAGGGAGTGGAAATAGCTCAGTCCACCGAGTCCATTTCGGACTGTGGGGTTCCAACGACCAGAGATGGAGAGTGGGAGCCGGCGGATCCCGGAATTTCTTCCGAGGCTCCCGATGTGCTGGATATAGATTGTTCCGGCACAGCCTGGGGCTGATTGGCTTTAAATGTCTAGGTGTTTTCATAGGATGGTATCTTCCACTCAGACTTTGTAGGAAGCTGATCCTGTCCTAGAGTCGGCTGTGCCTTGTAACCATGCGGGGCTATTCCCATGATTATTTAATGACACTCTATCGCCCACCTTTATGTGTTTCTTCCAGCTGGTGTTGATGTGGGTTCCCCACCCCTCCCAGGTTCAGGAAGATCAGGCTCAGCCTGGTGTGGAGTTGATTGCCTCTGAGCAACTGGGCTGGGGTTATTCCAGTAGTTACATGAGGCTCGTCCTGTAATCGAAGAGGAATCTGGAGAGTTTTGTGTCCAAGGAGGCTGTGGCTATTCCTTTAAACCTGCTTTTATCGTTTGTTCTGTCTTTCTGCCAGGCCGTTAGATGATGGCAACATCTGAATGTGTTGAATTCTGCTCACCTTCATAAAAGAAGCGAATTCCTGGCTGGTGAAGGATGGTCCATTATTGGAAACCAGCACCTCCGGGATCCCGTGTGTTGCGAAAGATGTGTGAAGATTTTCCGCTGCCGTTCTTGTGCTTCATGAGTTCACCCTGTGTACGCCCATCAATTTTTGAGTGGGCATCTATCATTACCAGGAACATTGAACCCATGAATGGACTGGCATTGTTGATGTGTAGCCAAGTCCATGGCCTTCCCAACCATTCCCAAGGGTTTAGAGGAGGTGCTAGTGCTGACGCTGACCCACCAGCGTCTGTATCTAATTCTGATCACCAGGCAAAGCTCCTTGCGAGCATCTTCATTTTTCTCACTCCTGGTTGACTATGGTGAAGTTCGGCCAGGATGGGACGGCAGCATGGCTCAGGATGACAACTCTGGAGCCCCATAGGAGTCTGCTATCTCCCACAGTCAGATGCTCTCTCTGGCTACAGTATTGGTGGAATGTGGGCTGAATGGCCTTTTTGTTTCCCCCGTCAGCACCAGCTGTTTCATTTTCACGGGGACTGTGTCCTTTTGCACCCATAGCCAAATATTATTTGCTGCCACTGGGAGAGTTTCCAAAAAATTCATTGTCATCACCAGTGGGGTGTCTGCTAACGATAGCTGACTCAAAGCATCTGCATTGGCTACTTGGCCTCTGGACGGTGTTCTAATTGGTAACTGGAGGTGGCCAGTAATAAAGCCCACTGCTGGATTCGGGCTGATGCTATGGGCAGCACCGTCTTGTCCTCTTTTAGCAGTCCCAGTAGTGGCTTGCAGTGGTCTGTGATAATGTCTAATTTTTGCCCATACAGGTACTGGTGGAATTAAGCCCAAGTATCACCGCCAACTTTCTTTTTCAATGTGGACATACTTGCATTCCGTGATAGCAAGGTCCTGGAAGCATATGCAATTGGGAACTCATCTTCATTTGGCCATCTATTTGCCGATTCCACCCTGATGGACGTAGGAGCTGGGGCACCTTTGATCGTCTGCACCTTGTCTTCCAAAGGGTGCAGACTAGACTTGTCTACTCTGTAGCCCAGATAGGTCACTTGGGGGGCCTGGAATACACATTTCTCCCTTCCTCGGCATATGTCTGCCTTGGAAAATCGACTTAGAACTTCCTCAGGGTTCTCTAAGTGGTTGTTATTCTTTTTTCCCTGTTATGAGGACATTGTCCAAGTAGATAGCAACCTGAGGTAGACCTTGTAAAACGTTCTCCAACATTCACAGGAAAATTGCGCAGGCTGACGGTACCCCAGATGGCAGTCCAGTGTATTGGTAAAGGGCTTTATGAGTATGAATTGTTGAATATCACTGGGAATTCCCACCCAGCTGTAATTGTAAGTAAGTGTGCATCACATCAAGTTTTGAAAATGAGAGTTCTCCTGCCAACTTCGCATACAAGTCCTCAATCCGAGGGATCGGGTGTTTATCCAGCTCTGAGAAATGGTTTACCATTTGTTTAAACTCCAAAGGCAGACTGATCCATCAGGCTTCAAAATTGGTACAACCGGTGCTGCCCATTCCACAAATTGGGCTGGTTTGATGATCCCTCCACGCTCCAGTTTTCGGATTTCAGTTTCAACTTCTTCCCATAAAGCAAATGGTACTGGGTGGGCTTTGCAAAATCGTGGAATCACTTCCTAGTCAGCATACAAAGTCGCCTTGGTTCTCCTTTGGTCCCTGGGCCTTCCTGGAAACTTCAGGGTATTTAAGCAGAACTTCACCAAGGCGGCTCTTCTCTCGCTGAAAAATGTTGAGCCAATCCAGGTGGATCTCTCGCAGTCAATTTCATCCCATTAGGCTTGGCCCTGAGCCCTCCATTACAATCATTGGTAACCGAACTAGCTGATTTTCATAGGAGATGGACAGAGGTTGTACCCACATTTCACAGAGGTTCTCCTGTATAGGTCTCAGTCTTATTGAGGTCTTGACTAAAGTTCAGGGTTGAAGTCCAGAGTGAATGTGATGGAACACTGATTCTCCAGCCACCGATACGGCCACACCTATACCTGGTGTCCATTTAACCCGACGTTTATCTTGATTGGGTCTGATTTAGACATAGCTGTGCAATTTAATTGTTCTCAATCTGATATAGGTGGACCTTCCAGGATGTGAACTCTCCTGGATACCAGCCTATCTAGGTCTTGTTGGAGTCATCATAGAATCCTACAGTGCAGAAGGAGGCCATTCAGCCCATCGAGTCTGCACTGACCACAATCCCACCCAGGCCCTATCCACATATCCCTACATATTTACCCACTAACCCCTCTAACCTATGCATTCTGGGACACTCAGGGGCAATTTAGAATGGCCAATCAACCTAGCCCGCACATCTTTGGACTATGGGAGGAAACCGGAGCACCCGGAGGAAACCCACGCAGACACGAGGAGAATGGGCAAACTCCACACAGACAGCGACCCGAGCCGGGATTCGAACCCAGGTCCCTGGAGCTGTGAAGCAACAGTGCTAACCACTGTGCTACCGTGCTGCCCAGTCCTTTGCTGTTTTGACTCCGCATCCGGGCTTATCAAATAATTTTCATCAAATTACCTGTATCCCGTGTGCATTTGCCTTCTTTATAAGTCACCCATTTGGGAGCTTGTCAAAGGCTTTGCTGAAATCCATTAAAATTATATCAACTGCACTACCCTCAACTACCCACCTGGTCACCTCCTCAAAAAATTCAAATTTGTTAGGCATGACCTCCCTCTGACAAAGCCATGCTGACTATCCCTCATCAAGTCTTGCCTCTCCAAGTGGAGATAGATTCTCACCTCCAGAATTTTCTCCAATAGTTTCCCTACCACTGACATGAGACTGACTGGTCTATAGTTTCCTGGATTATCTCTACAACCCTTCTTAAATAGTAGAACCACTTTAGCTGATCTCCAGTCCTCTGGTCCAAAGATGTGCAGGTTAGGTTGATTGGCCATGCGAAATTGACCCTAGTTTTGGGAGGAAATAGCAGGGTAAATATATGGGGTTACGGGGATAGGGTGGATTGTTGTCAGTGCAGGCTCGATGGGCCGAATGGCCTCCTTCTGCACTGTAGGGATTCTATGATCCTCCCCCATAGCCAGAGAAAAATTAATAATTGGGTTCAGAGCCCCTGCAATCTCCTGCCTTACCTCCCACCGCAGCCTAGGACACAATTCACCTGGACCTGGAGATTTGCCTACTTTTAAGCCTGTTAACACCTTGTCAATTTGTTTAAGAATCTCTCAGTCTCTCTCCCTGAGTTCCAAACCTTCATCTCTTGGGAGAAGACGGATGTGAAGTATTTGTTCAACAGACTACCAGATGTTCTCTGGTTCCACCCCTTGGTCCCTTATGGGCCCTACTCTTCCCATTGATATACCTATAGAATATCTTGGGATTTTCCCTACTTTTACCAGCCAGAACTTTCTCATAACCCCACTTTGCATTTCTAATTGCTTTCTTAAACTCCACCCTGCACTTTCTGTACTTCACTAATGCCTCCGCTGCTTTGCTCCCCTTGTACCTGCTAAAAGCCTTTCTTTTCCTTCTCATTGTATCCTGAATATCTCTGGTCATTCATGGTTCTTTGGGCATGTCACTCCTTCCTATCAGGGAACATGCTGGGCTTGTACACTCTCCATTTCCTTTTTGAATGCCTCCCACTGCTCTTCTGTAGTTTTCCCCCCTAGTAGCTGTTCCCAGTCTACCTTGGCCAGATCCTGCCTTATTAGCTAAAATCTTCTATCCTCCAATCCAATTTTTTTTCTGCATCTTATCTATTTCGTTGTCAATAACTACCTTAAATATACCATAGTATCTTTGGAAAGACATTAGAGCCAATGTTTTGAGTCTGGATGACCCTTTGTCAGAGCTCAGGGTCATCCAGACTCGAAACGTTGGCAATATTCTCTTTCCACAGATGCTTTCAGACCTGCTGAGATTTTCTAGCATTTTCTATTTTTGTTTCAGCTTCTGCAGTATTTTGTCTTTATCTTAAATTGTACCATGTTGTGATCACTATCACTAAAATGCTCCCCCACCACCACTTTAACCACCTGTCTGCCTTCATTCCCCAGAATTCGGTCCAGCACATCTTCCCTTGTTGGACTCTCCACATTTCAAGAAATCTACTCCATCCAAGCCCGTAATGTTATGATGGGAAAGTTGAAATCACCTAATATAATAACCCCTTTGTTACTGTTGTTACACCCCCCCACAGATTGAGCATATATTTGCTTCTCAATTTCCTGCTGACTATCTGGGGGTCGACACTTAGCAATGTGGCTGCCCCTGTTTTTTACTCCTAAACTCTACCCACAAAGCTTCATTTGATGCCCGCTCCAAGATATCGGGGGCGATTCTCCCAAATAAATTGTAAGTGCAGAACTGCAGGAAAAATGATGTAATTCTGGATTGTCTTTTCAGTGGGAGTTCAGACTCGAATCTCCCACACTCTGTGCACTGTAGAGGTCACAGTCGTGAATATCATGAAATGTTCGGGGGGGGGGGAGGTGGGGCCTATTAACACCAGAGTCTGACAGTTCCGGAACTCTGCACATGCGCAGTGGCCCCAAACTGTCAGACTGCAGTTTGCTGGCTGGCTCGATCGCTGGCCAGCCCGGGACCCCTGCACTGCTGCCCCTCCAAACATCCCATAGTCCAATCGAGGCCCGACCGCGGCCCCCACAAGCATTCCCAGGCCAGCCCCGACCCCCCCCGCCCCCGTCCCGCAGTGCCCCAATCACCAGTCCCTCCCTGCAGCAGTGACGATCCAGCCTCCCCACCCCGATAGACTGCCTCCCCAACCCCCCTTTCCCCACCCCCTGGGAGGAAGACCCCTCCCTCCCTCCAGGAGGCAGACCCCCCTCCCCGGCAGACCCTCCCGCCCGCCCCCATCGCTGGCCTCCCTCCAGTCCCGAATGGCAGAGTTGCAGCGGGACACCCCCATCCCCGCCGATTGCCCCTAAACCCGCCCCTTGGCCCCACTCCCTAGGCCTCGCCCCCTTGGCACTGTCCGATGCCTGGTGGGCAGTGCCAAGGTGTCCCCTGGGCATGGGCACAGGCTGGCACTGCCAGGGTGCCTATGCCGAGGGGGCACCACCCCCCACTGCCCGACCCTCTGGGGGTCCCGATTTACCCCCTTCAGTCCAGCAGGGTCTCCCGCTAGTTCCCCGAAAGTTGGGAGCTACTCTAAACCCCGCTGGAGTGAAATTGCACGAGCGGGCTGGGAGATGCTATCGGGCCCCGAGAATTCAGTCCTGGGCCTGATAATCAGATGCAAATAACATTGAAAATAGATTAAAATGACTTACCTGGTCTTCCCGCCGGTTCCCTGCCTGATCCTGACCGAGCTGCTTTTCAGAGGTTGCCATGCGTAAATCCCGTGAATCGGCGCATACGCGCATTTCCTGACTGAACCCAGCAAAACATGAGCAGGTCGGAATGGGACAATCACACCCACCATCTCTCCTTACTGCAGTAACTGACTCCTTAACTAGTAATGCAATACCTCCTCCTCTTTTACCCCCTCCTCTGTCTCACCTGAAGATTATATAGCCCAGGATATTGAGTTGCCAATCCTGCCCCTCCCTCAACCATGTTTCTGTGATAGCTGCTACATCACAATTCCACATGTCAACCAGTGCCCTTAACTCCTCCGTTTTAGAACATAGAACATAGAACAGTACAGCACAGAACAGGCCCTTCGGCCCACGACGTTGTGCCGAGCTTTATCTGAAACCAAGATCAAGCTATCCCACTCCCTATCATCCTGGTGTGCTCCATGTGCCTATCCAATAACCGCTTAAATGTTCCTAAAGTGTCTGACTCCACTATCACTGCAGGCTGTCCATTCCACACCCCAACCACTCTCTGCGTAAAGAACCTACCTCTGATATCCTTCCTATATCTCCCACCATGAACCCTATAGTTATGCCCCCTTGTAATAGCTCCATCCACCCGAGGAAATAGTCTTTGAACGTTCACTCTATCTATCCCCTTCATCATTTTATAAAACTCTATTAAGTCTCCCCTCAGCCTCCTCCGCTCCAGAGAGAACAGCCCTAGCTCCCTCAACCTTTCCTCATAAGACCTACCCTCCAAACCAGGCAGCATCCTGGTAAATCTCCTCTGCACTCTTTCCAACGCTTCCACATCCTTCTTATAGTGAGGTGACCAGAACTGCACACAATATTCCAAATGTGGTCTCACCAAGGTCCTGTACAGTTGCAGCATAACCCCACGGCTCTTAAACCCCAACCCCCTGTTAATAAAAGCTAACACACTATAGGCCTTCTTCACAGCTCTATCCACTTGAGTGGCAACCTTTAGAGATCTGTGGATATGGACCCCAAGATCTCTCTGTTCCTCCACAGTCTTCAGAACCCTACCTTTGACCCTGTAATCCACATTTAAATTAGTCCTACCAAAATGAATCACCTCACATTTATCAGGGTTAAACTCCATTTGCCATTTTTCAGCCCAGCTTTGCATCCTATCTATGTCTCTTTGCAGCCTACAACAGCCCTCCACCTCATCCACTACTCCACCAATCTTGGTGTCATCAGCAAATTTACTGATCCACCCTTCAGCCCCCTCCTCTAAGTCATTAATAAAAATCACAAAGAGCAGAGGACCAAGCACTGATCCCTGTGGCACTCCGCTAGCAACCTGCCTCCAGTCCGAAAATTTTCCATCTACCACCACCCTCTGTCTTCGATCAGATAGCCAGTTACCTATCCAATTGGCCAACTTTCCCTCTATCCCACACCTCCTTACTTTCATCATAAACCGACCATCATAAACCTTATCAAACACCTTACTAAAATCCATGTATATGACATCAACTGCCCTACCTTCATCAACACACTTAGTTACCTCCTCAAAAAAGTCTATCAAATTTGTGAGGCACGACTTACCCTTCACAAATCTGTGCTGACTATCACGGATTAATCCGCATCTTTCTAAATGGTCGTAAATCCCATCCCTAAGGACCTTTTCCATCAATTTACCAACCACCGAAGTAAGACTAACCGGTCTATAATTACCAGAGTTATTTCTATTCCCTTTCTTAAACAGAGGAACAACATTCGCCACTCTCCAGTCCTCTGGCACCATCCCCGTGGACAGTGAGGACCCAAAGATCAAAGCCAAAGGCTCTGCAATCTCATCCCTTGCCTCCCAAAGAATCCTAGGATACATTTCATCAGGCCCAGGGGACTTATCGACCTTCAGTTAATTCAAAACTGCCAGTACATCCTCCCTCCGAACATCTATTTCCTCCAGCCTATTAGCCTGTAACACCTTTTCTTCCTCAAAAACATGGCCCCTCTCCTTGGTGAACACCGAAGAAAAGTATTCATTCATCACCTCGCCTATCTCTACTGACTCCATACACAAGTTCCCACTACTGTCCTTGACCGGCCCTAACCTCACCCTGGTCATTCTTTTATTCTGCAATATTGCAGGTTTTACTTGCAATACTCCTGCCATGAAAGTAGAGGCCATCCAACCTTGCCTTACTCCCTTGAAACTTAATACAGCTGCACTCCTCCTATGACTTGGTTACTTTACTCTCTGTTGCCGTGCCCTTATTCTGCTAATAGTCTGTGTCCCCTCCCCTGGCCAAATTAGTTTAAATTGCTCTCAAAAGCACTAGCAAAAAGTCCTGCAAGGATGTTAGTCCCCTGGTGTGGGTGAGGGGTGTGCCTGTGGGTGAGGAGCGCCACTGTGTGTGAGGGGTGTGGGTGAGAGGTGTGGGTGTGGGTGTGTGAGGGGTGTGGGTATGGGTGACGAATGTCACTATGGGTAAGGGATGTGTCACTGTGTGTGAGGGGTGTGGGTGAGAGGTGTGGGTGTGAGTGAGGGGTGTGGGTATGGGTGACGAATGTCACTGTGGATGAGGGGTGTTGGTGTGGGTGAGGAACGAGGAACCACACTATCTCCTGTTGCTGGCTTTGTTCTGAGTTGCTGCTGTTGTGGTCACACAGGGTGTCCTTCTGGAACATCGAGAGAAGGAGTTTGGTGATGCCGTTGACATCAGCTTGGTCTCTGAAGCTGTCAGAAAGATCAAACCTTTGAGAGATGCGAAGAATTAAATCATTAGCGACTGGAAATGTCAATGTAAGAACGAAACTTCAGCAACGCAAAATCCCGGAGAGGCACCTGGGTCCAGAATGAACACCGAAAATGCCGGAAATACTCAGCAACTCTGGCAGCACCTGTGGAGAGAGAAACGGGTAGAGTCACGCCTCTCCACCAATTCCCCCATCATCACCACCCTGTCTGGGGAGGTGCTGCCTGTCACCTCCCCGGTCTCCCTGAGCTTCATGTAGGGCACTGACTTGCAATGTATTAATGATGGTCTGATTCAAAAGTCACTGCTTCAGGCCTGAGATTTACAGAATGAGTCAACAGTGTCCAGTCTCGAAGTGAACTACTGTAACCTGAATCTAATCCCAATAAACAGAATGTGAAACGGTCAAACTTGTATTTACTTCAACTTGAATCTCATTTCTCAGCTAGCAATCCTTTTCAAATCCTTCAACAAATCCTTTTTCAAAGATGCTGTTCTAGGGACTAACCCTTGCAAAGAACATTTGGCAAGTCACAAGACTCCGGAATGTTCCACACTGGGAAATGTGTCCCCGACACAGACTCCGGAATGTTCCACACTGGGAAATGTGTCCCCGACACAGACTCCGGAATGTTCCACAATGGGAAATGTGATTCCCACACAGACTCTGCTGGAACGTTCCACACTGGGGAATGAGTCCTCCACACAACTCCAGAATGTTCTACACTGGGGAATGTGTTCCCCACGCAGAATCCGATAGTTCCACACTGGGAAATGTGTTCCCTACACAGACTCCAGAATGTTCTACACTGGGAAATGTGTTCCCTACACAGACTCCCGATTGTTCCACACTGGGGAATGTGTTCCCTACACAGACTCTGGAATGTTCCACACTGGAAAATGTGTTCCCCACACAGACTCCGGATTGTTCCACACTGGGAAATGTGTTCTCCACTCATTAACGATAGTCAGCATGGTTTTGTGAGAGGGAGGTCATGCCTCACTAACCTGGTGAAGTTTTTTGAAGAAGTGACTCGAATGGTTGACGAGGGAAGGGCCGTGGATGTCGTCTATATGGACTTTAGTAAAGCGTTTGACAAAGTCCCTCATGGTAGGTTGGTGCAAAAGGTTGGATCTCATGGGATAAAGGGGGAAGTGGCTAGATGGTAGAGAACTGGCTTGGTCACAGAAGACAGAGGGTGGTAGTGGAAGGGTCTTTTTCCGGCTGGATGCCTGTGACTAGTGGTGTTCCGCAGGGCTCTGTACTGGGACCTCTGCTGTTTGTGATTTATATAAACGATCTGGAAGAAGGTGTAACTGGGGTGATCAGTAAGTTTGCGGACGACACGAAAATGGCAGGACTTGCAGATAGTGAGGAACATTGTCAGAGGCTACAGAAGGATATAGATAGGCTGGAAATTTGGGCAAAGAAATGGCAGATGGAGTTCAATCCAGATAAATGCGAAGTGATGCATTTTGGTAGAACTAACGTAGGGGGGAGCTATACGATAAATGGCAGAACCATAAAGGGTGTAGATATGCAGAGGGACCTGGGTGTGCAAGTCCACAGATCCTTGAAGGTGACGTCACAGGTGGGGAAGGTAGTGAATAAGGCATATGGCATGCTTGCCTTTATAGGACGGGGCATAGAGTATAAGAGTTGGGGTCTGACGTTGCAGTTGTATAGAACGTTGGTTCGGCCGCATTTGGAATACTGCGCCCAGTTCTGGTCGCCACACTACCAGAAGGACGTGGAGGCTTTAGAGAGAGTGCAGAGGAGGTTTACCAGGATGTTGCCTGGTATGGAAGGGCTTAGTTATGAGGAGAGATTGGGTAAACTGGGGTTGTTCTCACTGGAAAGACGGAGGATGAGGGGAGACTTAATAGAGGTGTATAAAATTATGAAAGGCATAGATAGGGTGAACGGTGGGAAGCTTTTTCCCAGATTGGTGGTCACATTCACGAGGGGTCATAGGTTCAAGGTGAGCGGGGTGGGGGGGGGGGGGGGGGGGGGGGTGTGGGGGGGGGGGTGGGGGGGGGTGTGGGGGGGTGGGGGGGGGTGGGGGGGTGGGGGGTGGGGGGGGGTGGGGGGGGGGTGGGTGGGTGGGGGGGGGGTGGGGGGGGGGGTTTAACATGGATATCAGAAGGACGTATTTTACACAGAGGGTGGTGGGGGCCTGGAATGCGCTGCCGGGCAAGGTGGTGGAGGCGGACACACTGGGAACGTTTAAGACTTATCTAGATAGCCACATGAACGGAGTGGGAATGGAGGGATACAAAAGAATGGTCTAGTTTGGACCAGGGACCGGCGCGGGCTTGGAGGGCCGAAGGGCCTGTTCCTGTGCTGTATTGTTCTTTGTTCACACAGACTCCAGAATGTTCCACACTGGGAAATGTGTTCCCCACACAGACTCTGGAATGTTCCACACTGGGAAATGTGTTCCCCACACAGACTCCGGAATGTTCTACACTGGGAAATGTGTTCCCTACACAGACTCTGGAATGTTCTACACTGGGGAATGTGTTCCCTACACAGACTCTGGAATGTTCTACACTGGGGAATGTGTTCCCTACACAGACTCCGGAATGTTCTACACTGGGGAATGTGTTCCCCACACAGACTCTGGAATGTTCCATACTGGAAAGTGTGTCCCCCACACAGACTCCGGAATGTTCTACACTGGAGAATGTGTTCCCCACACAGACTCCGGATTGTTCCACACTGGGGAATGTGTTCCCTACACAGACTCCGGAATGTTCTACACTGGGGAATGTGTTCCCCACACAGACTCTGGAATGTTCTACACTGGGGAATGTGTTCCCTACACAGACTCCGGAATGTTCTACACTGGGGAATGTGTTCCCCACACAGACTCTGGAATGTTCCATACTGGAAAGTGTGTCCCCCACACAGACTCCGGAATGTTCTACACTGGAGAATGTGTTCCCCACACAGACTCCGGATTGTTCCACACTGGGGAATGTGTTCCCTACACAGACTCCGGAATGTTCTACACTGGGGAATGTGTTCCCCACACAGACTCTGGAATGTTCCATACTGGAAAGTGTGTCCCCCACACAGACTCCGGAATGTTCTACACTGGAGAATGTGTTCCCCACACAGACTCCGGATTGTTCCACACTGGGGAATGTGTTCCCCACACAGACTCCGGAATGTTCTACACTGGAGAATGTGTTCCCCACACAGACTCCGGATTGTTCCACACTGGGGAATGTGTTCCCCACACAGACTCCGGATTGTTCCACACTGGGGAATGTGTTCCCTACACAGACTCCGGAATGTTCCACACTGGGGAATGTGTTCCCCACACAGACTCCGGATTGTTCTACACTGGGGAATGTGTTCCCCACACAGACTCCGGAATGTTCTACACTGGGGAATGTGTTCCCCACACAGACTCCGGATTGTTCTACACTGGGGAATGTGTTCCCCACACAGACTCCGGAATGTTCTACACCGGGGAATGTGTTCCCTACACAGACTCCGGAATGTTCTACACTGGGGAATGTGTTCCCCACACAGACTCCGGATTGTTCCACACTGGGGAATGTGTTCCCTACACAGACTCCGGAATGTTCTACACTGGAGAATGTGTTCCCCACACAGACTCCGGATTGTTCCACACTGGGGAATGTGTTCCCCACACAGACTCCGGAATGTTCTACACCGGGGAATGTGTTCCCCACACAGACTCCGGAATGTTCTACACTGGGGAATGTGTTCCCCACACAGACTCTGGAATGTTCCATACTGGAAAGTGTGTCCCCCACACAGACTCTGGAATGTTCTACACTGGAGAATGTGATTCCCACACAGACTCTGGAATGTTCCACACTGGGGAATGAATCCTCCACACAACTCCAGAATGTTCTACACCGGGGAATGTGTTCCCCACACAGACTCCGGAATGTTCTACACTGGAGAATGTGTTCCCTACACAATGTTGCCTTTTAAATACTTTAATGGGATGTGACCATCACAGATAATTCAGCATTTATTGCCCATTTGTAGTTGCCCTTGAGAAGGTGAGAATCCATCTTCATAAACTGCTGCAGTCCACATGGTTCAAACTTTCTGTGATTTTATACAATGAAGGACTGGCTAGGCTGTTTCAATGAGAGTTAACATTGCTGTCTGTTTGGAGTCTGTCCAAGATGGCAGAATTCATTCCCTGAAGGGCATTTCTAAACATGGTGGGGTTTTTACAACTATCAATGACAGGAGCTTGCAATTCCAGTTATTTTGAATTGATTTTGAATTTTACCATCTGCAATGCTGAGATTTGAATCCACATCCTTAGAACATTAGCCTGAGCCCCTGGTTCACTAGCCCAGTGACAGTACCACTGTGCCATCAGCTTCTCGGGAATGCTGGATAGGGTGTCCGCACAGGTGTTTTGTACACAATGCCCCTTGCTGGAAAGATCACTTGCAGTAAGTATCTCCTGGGCAGTGAGTTATGCTGGGACAGCATTCACAAGGGCATTCATTGTGTGGGATTGATCTTTTTGTCAGGCGATTGATTGCTCAGCCCTACCTCAGTATTGACTGTCTATTTGCAAACACTGATCCATTCAAATTAATTATTCACTTCTCACTCTCCTAAGAATATGAGCTCAGCTTGAAGAGGGATCCAGCACTCTGCTTGCAGTTAAACTTGCTTAGATTAATTTCTGCTGTTGCAAAGTCTCAGCGCTTAGTGTGGAGTGTTTCTGGAGTTTGTTGTGGTGACAGGATCTGGGATTTTATAAAGACACACATGGAATACAAAACCAAGGAGGTTCTGATGAACCTCTTCAAAACACAGATACAGATTGTGTCCAATTCTGAGGTCCACACTTTTAGAAAGTTGTGAAGGAATTGGAGAGAGTGCAGAGAAGATTCACGAGAGTGGTTCCAGGGATACGGAACCTCGTTAATGTCAATAGATTGGAAAGTCTGGGGCAGTTCTTCAAAATCATGAGGGGTTTGGACAAAATGGATAGGGAAATACTGTTCTTGTTGGTGGAAGGATTGCGGACCAATGGAGGTTCCTGTGACCTGGCACCCAGACTGCTGACAGTATGCTGGCTACAGTCTGGATAACCCGGGCTGAATTTCATTTGTGTGGCACCAATCTCAGCGGCAGAGCCAGGACAGAGTGCGGCTGACCTTTCGTAATCATAAAGCTACTGACCAATCACCAACCTGGAGGTGCAGGGCCTGTCCAATACTGTCAGGTATTCAGGCAGAGAAGGAGCCAGGGAGCAAACTAGAAAGCTGCTATCAACATACTGGATGGAAGATACGAGGGGACCCCATGAATGAGCGACCCCCTTTCTGTAGGTTCTCCTCCAGGCTGCACTGAAGAGGCAGGAGGTATCCCTCCCTAGGCAAGTAAGAACAAACCCTCCTGCCTGACCACAGAAGCTTGGATGGAGATTGCAGAGGAGGTCAGCAGCTCCATGGTTACCCCCGATCCTGGGTGCGGTGTTGCAAATGGCTTAATAACTTGCTGCACCTTTAAAAAATGTATTCTTTCATGGGTTGTGGGTGTCGCTGGCAAGGCCAGATGAACAATGGGCAGATGGCCAGCACAGTGGCACTGTGGGTAGCACTGCTACCTCACAGCACCAGGGACCCGGGTTCGATTCCCGCTTGGGTCACTGTGTGGAGTTTGCACGTTCTCCCTGTGTCTGTGTGGGTTTCCTCCCACAGTCTGAAAGATGTGCTGGTTAGGTGGGTTGACCCGAACAGGCATCAAAGTGTGGCAACTAGGGGATTTTCACAGTAACTTCATTGCAGTGTTAATGTAGGCCTACTTGTGACTAATAAATAAACTTTACTTTACAATAAGTCCATCTCTAATTGCTCTTGAACTGAGTGGCTCACTCAGCCATTTCAGAGGCAGTTAAGAGTCAACATTCCTGTAGATCTGGAGTCACCCAGATCTACAGCCTGTCTAGGGTCTAAAGGTTCTTGTCTTTACTCTTGATATCAATGGCACACATTGTGACTGTTTCACTAAATGTGAAACCTTTATGAAATGTCGAAGCCATAGTCCATGCTCATAATGACATTGGTTACGTAGGAATCCCATGAGATAGGGTTTGTCTCAAGTGGTCAATCCTTCGACAGATTTTTAAAAAGTTTACTTCTTTCTTATAGTTACGAAGCCAATCTATTTGTGAGTCCTCAGATACTGAAGCAGTCCATGTTCAAATGCAACAAGATCTGGACAATATCCAGGCTTGGACTGACAAGTGGCAAGTGACATTTGTGCCACACAAATGCCAGGCAATGATCATCACCAATAAGAGACACTCTAAACAATGCTCCTTGATGTTCAATGGTGTTACCATCACTGAATCCCCACTGTCAACATCCTTGGTGTTACCATTGACCAGAAACTCAACTGGATTTGCTAGATAAACAGTGACTACAAGAGCAGATCAGAGGCTAGGAATACTGCGGCGAGTAACTCACCACCTGACTCCCCAAAGCCTGCCCGCTATCAAACAAGGCACAAGTCAGGAGTGTGATGGAATACCCCCCACTTGCCTGGATGGGTGCAGCTCCAACAACACTCAAGAAGCTTGACACCATTCAGGACAAAGCAGCCCGCTTGATTGACACCACATCTACAAACATCCACTCCCTCCACCACTGACCCTCAGTGGCAGCAGTGTGTACCATCTACAAGATGCACTGCAGCAATTCACCAATGATCCTTAGACAGCATCTTCCAAACCCATGACCACTTCCATCTAGAAGGACAAGGACAGCAGATGAATGGGAACACCACCACCTACAAGTTCCCCTCCAAGCCACTCAACATCCTGACTTGGAAATATATCACCGTTCCTTCGCAGTTGCTGGGTCGAAATCCTGGAATTCCCTCCCTAACGGCATTGTGGGTCAACCCACAGAACATGGAATGCAGAGTTTATTTTTATTTTTTATTTTATTAGTGTCACAAGTAGGCTTACATTAACACTGCAATGAAGATATTGTGAAAATCCCCTAGTCACCACATGTAAATGCATGGGGTTACGGGGCTAGGGAAGGGGGAATGCCTGGGTAAGATGTTCTGTTGGAGAGTTGGTGCAGACTCGATGGGCCAAATAGCCTCCTTCTGCATTTATGGATTTTATGATTCCATGATAAGTCTTGTGTTTCTTTTTCTTTTGATTTCCAGTTTTAACTCAGAAAATAATGCTTCATTTAAGCCTACATTGCAAATGTCCTTTTCGTCACTTGAGGGCACAATTCCATTCTAAACCCACAGTAATAAGAACATAAGAACATAAGAAATAGGAGCAGGAGTAGGCCATCTAGCCCCTCGAGCCTGCCCCGCCATTCAATAAGATCATGGCTGATCTGACGTGGATCAGTACCACTTACCTGCCTGATCCCCATAACCCTTAATTCCCTTACCGATCAGGAATCCATCCATCCGCGCTTTAAACATATTCAGCAAGGTAGCCTCCACCACCTCAGTGGGCAGAGAATTCCAGAGATTCACCACCCTCTGGGAGAAGAAGTTCCTCCTCAACTCTGTCTTAAACCGACCCCCCTTTATTTTGAGGCTGTGTCCTCTAGTTTTAACTTCCTTACTAAGTGGAAAGAATCTCTCCGCCTCCACCCTATCCAGCCCCCGCATTATCTTATAAGTCTCCATAAGATCCCCCCTCATCCTTCTAAACTCCAACGAGTACAAACCCAATCTCCTCAGCCTCTCCTCATAATCCAAACCCCTCATCTCCGGTATCAACCTGGTGAACCTTCTCTGCACTCCCTCCAATGCCAATATATCCTTCCTCATATAAGGGGACCAATACTGCATACAGTATTCCAGCTGCGGCCTCACCAATGCCCTGTACAGGTGCATCAAGACATCCCTGCTTTTATATTCTATCCCCCTCGCAATATAGGCCAACATCCCATTTGCCTTCTTGATCACCTGTTGTACCTGCAGACTGGGCTTTTGCGTCTCATGCACAAGGACCCCCAGGTCCCTTTGCACGGTAGCATGTTTTAATTTGTTTCCATTGAGATAGTAATCCCATTTGTTATTATTTCCTCCAAAGTGTATAACCTCGCATTTATCAACGTTATACTCCATTTGCCATATCCTCGCCCACTCACTCAGCCTGTCCAAATCTCTCTGCAGATCTTCTCCGTCCTCCACACGATTCACTTTTCCACTTATCTTTGTGTCGTCTGCAAACTTCGTTACCCTACACTCCGTCCCCTCCTCCAGATCATCTATATAAATGGTAAACAGTTGCGGCCCGAGTACCGATCCCTGCGACACGCCACTAGTTACCTTCCTCCAACCGGAAAAACACCCATTTATTCCGACTCTTTGCTTCCTGTCGGATAGCCAGTCCCCAATCCACTTTAACACACTACCCCCAACTCCGTGTGCCCTAATCTTCTTCAGCAGCCTTTTATGGGGCACCTTATCAAACGCCTTTTGGAAATCCAAAAACACCGCATCCACCGGTTCTCCTCCATCAACCGCCCTAGTCACATCTTCATAAAAATCCAACATGTTCGTCAAGCACGACTTTCCCCTCATGAATCCATGCTGCGTCTGATTGATCGAACCATTTCTATCCAGATGCCCTGCTATCTCCTCTTTAATAATGGATTCCAGCATTTTCCCTACTACAGACGTTAAGCTGACCGGCCTATAGTTACCCGCCTTTTGTCTCCTTCCTTTTTTAAACAGCGGCGTAACATTAGCCGTTTTCCAATCAACCGGCACTACCCCAGAATGCGAGTTTTGATAAATAATCACTAACGCATCCACTATTACCTCTGACATTTCTTTCAATACCCTGGGATGCATTCCATCCGGACCCGGGGACTTGTCCACCTTCAGTCCCATTAGTCTACCCAGCACTGCCTCTCTGGTAACATTAATTGTATTAAGTATTTCTCCTGCTGCCAACCCTCTATCGTTAATATTTGGCAAATAATAATAAATTAGTATTTCAATTTAACACAGTCAGAATGTCAAAGATTCTCAATAACAAGAGATGACCAGCTTTTTGATTTGAGTGAATGGTGAGAAACATAGAAACTAGAAGCAGGAGGCCATTCTGCCCTTCAAACCTGCTCCGCCATTCATTTTGATCATGGCTGATCATCAAATTCAATATCCTGATTCCCCCTCCCGCCCCTTCCCCACCATAACTCCTTTAGCCCCGAGAGCTCTATTTAATTTCTTCTTGGAATCAGACAACATTTTGGCCTCAACTACATTCTGTGGTAGTGAATTACACACATTCACCACCCTCTGGGTGAAGACATTTCTCCTCACCTCAGTTCTAAAAGGTGTACCCCGTATCCTCAAACTATGACCCCTAGTTCTGCACTCCCCCATCATTGGGAACATTCTTTCAGAATCTACTCTGTCTAACCCTGTTAGAATTTTATAAGTTTCTATGAGATCCCTATCACTCTTCTAAACTCCAGTAAATATAATCCTAACCGATTTAATCTTCCCTCATTTGACAGACCTGCCATCCCAGGAATCAACCTGGTAAACCTTCACTGTGCTCTCTCTATATCAGGGAGTACAGCGAAGGGCATCCTTCCTCAGATAAGAACATCAAAACTGCACACAGTGCTCCAGGTGTGGCCTCATCAATGCCCTATACAATTGCAGCAAAACATCCCTATCCCTATACTCAAATCCTCTCGCTATGAAGGCCAAAATACCATTTGCCTTTTTTACTGCCTGCTGTACCTGCGTGCTTACTTTCAGCGACTGATGCACGAGGCCTCCAAGGTCTCGTTGAGTATCCACCTCTTTCAATTTACACCTCTTCAAATAATAATCTGTCTTCCTATTATTGCTACCAAAATGGATAACCTCACATTTATCCACATTATACTGCATCTGCCATGCAGATGCCCACAAACTCAGCCTGTCCAAGTCACGCTGAAGCATCTCTGTATCCTCTTCACAGCTCACCCTCCTTCCCAACTTTGTATCATCTGCAAATTTGGAGATAATACATTCAGTTCCCTCTTCCAAATCATTAATATATAAGTGAATAGTTGGGGTCTAGTCACTGACTGCCAATCAGAAAAAGACCCATTTACGCCAATTCTTTACTTCCTATCTGCTAACGAGCTTTCCATCCATCTCAAAACATTACCTGCAATCCCACGTGCTTTAACTTTATGTAGTAGTCTGTTATATAAGACTTTGTCAAAAGCCTTCTGAAAGTCTAAATAAACTACATCCACTGGTTCTCCTCGGTCAAATCTACTAGTTATATCCTCAAAAAATTCCAATAGATTCGTAAATCTGTAGGAATTATTCCGCAGTCCAAAGAATTTTGGAAAATAGCCACCAATGGATCTACTATATATCTACTATTATCCTTAAATACTCTGGGATTAAGATTATCAGGACCTGGTGATTTATTCACCTTTAATCCCATCAATTTCCCCAAAACCATTTCTCTACTAATGCTGATTTCCTTCAGCGCCTTACTAAAACATGTTTCTCTCAGCACTTCTGGTACATTATTCATGTCTTCCTTTGTGAAGACTGAAGCAAAGGACAAATTTAATTTTATCAGCCATTTCTTTATTCCCCGTTATGAATTCTCCTGTTTCTGACTGTAAGAGACTTACATTTGTTTTTGTCAATCTCTTTCTCCTTACATATCTATAGAAACTTTAACAGTCAGTTTTAATGTTCCCCACTAGCTTACTTTCATACACTATTTTTCCCTTCTTAATCAACCTCTTGGTCCTCATATGCTGAATTTTAAACTGCTCCAAATCCTCAGGCCAAAAAGCCAAATTGGCTTTTTCTTGTCAATTTGTACGCTTCTTGAATCTGATACTATCTCTAATTTCTCTTGTAACTATGGTTTGGCCATAATTCCCTGACCACACTTGCGCCAAACAGGAAAAACCACCTTCTGGAGTTCACCTATTCCTTCTGCCATTGCCTGCTCACTGTCTTTCCTTTCAGTAATGTGTCCCAGTCCATCATGGCCAATTCATGCCTCATACCATCATAGTTCCCTTTATTGAAATTCAGGATCCTGGTCTCAGAATCAACTACATCACTATCCAGCTTGACAGAGAATTCTATCATATTATGGTCAGTCATCCCCAAAGCTTTTCTCACAGCTATACCTCGGTTTTCACAGAGGAAAAGGACCTGGGCGGATGTACTGCGGGCTTGCGATGGACTGAAAAGATTGAGTATGTGGACTTTAAGAAAGAGGTTGTGCTGGAATCTTTGAATGGCATCAAGATAGATAAGTTGCCGGGTCCGGGTGGGATGTATCCCAGGTTACTGTGGGAGGCGAGGGAAGAGATTGCAGAGCCTCTGGCGAAGATCCTTGCGTCGTCGATGGAGACGGGAGAGGTGCCGGAGGATTGCGGATGTGGTTCCTATTTTCATGAAGGGGAATAGGGATAGCCCAGGAAATTACCGACCGGTGAGTCTAACCTCAGTGGTTAGTAAGCTGATGGAGAAGATCCTGAGGGACAGGATTTATGAGCATTTAGAGAGGATTAGTATGCTCAAGAATACTCAGCATGGCTTTGTCAAAGGCAGATCGTGCCTTACAAGCCTGGTGGAGTTCTTCAAAAATGTGACTAAACACATTGACGAAGGGAAAGCAGTAGATGTGGTTTATATGGATTTTAGCAAGGTGTTCGATAAGGTCCCCCATCCAAGGCTTCTAGAAAAAGTGAGCGGGCATGGGATCCAAGGTGCTGCTGCCCTGTGGATCCAGAACTGGTTTGCCCAAAGGGGGCAGAGAGTGTGTATAGATGGGTCTTTTTCTAAATGGAGGTCGGTCACCAGTGGTATGCCCCAGGGATCTGTTCTGGGACCCTTACTGTTTGTCATTTTCATAAATGGCCTGGATGAGGAAGTGGAGGGATGGGTTGGTAAGTTTGCCGACGACACAAAGGTTGGTGGGGTTGTGGATAGTCTGGAGGGATGTCAGAAGTTACAGAGGGACATAGATAGGATGCAAGACTGGGCGGAGAAGTGGCAGATGGACTTCAACCCAGATAAATGCGTAGTGATCCATTTTGGCAGGTCAAATGGGATGAAGGTGTACAATATAAAGGGAAAGACTCTTAGTACTGTAGAGGATCAGAAGGACCTTGGGGTCCGGGTCCATAGGACTCTAAAATCGGCCCCACAGGTGGAGGAGGTGGTTAAGAAGGCGTATGGTGTGCTGGCCTTTATCAATCGAGGGATTGAGTTTAGGAGTCTGGGGATAATGATGCAGTTATATAAGACCCTCGTCAGACCCCACTTGGAGTACTGTGCTCAGTTCTGGTCGCCTCATTACAGGAAGGATGTGGAAATGATTGAAAGGGTGCAGAGGAGATTTACAAGGATGTTGCCTGGATTGAGTGGCATGCCTTCTGAGGATAGGCTGAGGGAGCTCGGTCTTTTCTCCTTGGAGAGACATAGGATGAGAGGAGACCTAATAGAGGTATATAAGATGTTGAGAGGCATAGATCAGGTGGACTCTCTGAGGCTTTTTCCCAGGTGGAAATGGCTGCTACAAGAGGACACAGGTTTAAGGTGCTGGGGGGTAGGTACAGGGGAAATGTTAGGGGTAAGTTTTTCACACAGAGGGTGGTGGGTGAGTGGAATCAGCTGCCGTCAGTGGTGGTGGAGGCAAACTCAATAGGGTCTTTTAAGAGACTCCTGGATGAGTACATGGGACGTAATAGGATGGAGGGTTATAGGTAGGCCTAGAAGGTAGGGATATGTTCGGCACAACTTGTGGGGCCGAAGGGCCTGTTTGTGCTGTAGATTTCTATGTTTCTAAAGCTTTTGGTCAGTTGGAATTGAACTATTTATTCTGCAGAAATCTGGGCTGGTGGCGGGGGAAGTGGGGGTGGAGCGGTGGAGTTTGTTAAATGGATCAAGTGCTTTATAACAACCCACACACAACAGTTCTCACTAACAGTTATAGATCATAGAATCATAGAGGTTTACAGCATGGAAACAGGCCCTGCGGCCCAACTTGTCCATGCCGCCCTTTTTTTTAAAACCCCTAAGCTAATCCCAAATCTGGATCTAATAATTTTAGTTCTCAGTGGGGTGCCAGGCAGGGTTATCCGCTTCCCCTTTGTTGTTTGCAATAGCTATCCAGGCCTTAGCTGAGGCTATTAGACCGAACCCTTTGGTATTTGGCTTGGCTAGTGGTGGATAGCATCATAAGATTATGATATATGCTGATGCTGTGTTACTATTTCTGTCCAAGCTGGAAGTCTGTTCCTTCTGTTATTGACTTTGTGAGTTGCTTTTGTTCCTTCTCAGGTTATAAAATAAATCTTGCTCAGTCTGAGGCCATGCCATTGGGAGGGCTGAGGGGATGGCCTCCTCCCCTTGCTCAAATCCACTTCACATGGTCCCCTTCAGGACTATCTGGGTACTTCTATTATCCCCCTCATTCTGTATAAGGCAAACTTTACCTCCGAACTCGCATCTATAAAGTAGGATCTACATCACTGGTCCTCTCTACCTATGATGTGGAGATGCCGGCGTTGGACTGGGGTAAACACAGTTTACCCTCTACCTATACACCTCTCTACCTATACCATGGTTGGGCAGGGTAGCATTGATTAAAATGAATCTATTTCCTAGGTTGTTGCACCCAGTATAGATGTTACCAATGTTACTTTCTGCCATGGTCCTGAGGGAAATTAATGCGGAAGGATTTGGTTCCTTCATATGAAACAAAAGGAGACCTCATTTAAAATTTGCCAAATTACATAACTTCCAAGTTCAAAAGGGGGCCTTGGTGTGTTGAATATAAAATTGTGTCCGCTCGCCTCTCATCTTAGATTTAGAGGAAAACGGATAAGAAGGAACCCTGTTTCTATCTGGCTCGATATTGAAGCTAGGCAGTCTGAATACTCATTACAAACTCTGCTGTTTCTAAGAGATTTTTAGACTGTAGCAGACAAATGTGAGAATCCAATCATCACCAATACTCAGAGTGAAGAAGATAGTCCGTGATTTGGAGGGAAGATAAATGTTCATTTCTGCTCTCACTCCCATACAGGGTAATCCAGATTTTCCTCCAGCTCTCGTGGACTCTGGTTTTCAGATCTGGAGGGATAAGGGACTCCATAGAACCATAGAAAATTACAGCTCAGAAACAGGCCTTTTGGCCCTTCTTGTCTGTGCCGAACCATTTTTTGCCTAGTCCCACTGACCTGCACTTGGACCATATCCCTCCACACCCCTCTCATCCATGAACCTGTCCAAGTTTTTCTTAAATGTTAAAAGCATTTACCACTTTATCCGGCAGCTCATTCCACACTCCCACCACTCTCTGCGTGAAGAAGCCCCCCCTAATATTCCCTTTAAACTTTTCTCCTTTCACCCTTAGCCCATGCCCTCTGGTTTTTTTCTCCCCTAGCCTCAGCGGAAAAAACCTGCTTGCATTCACTCTATCTATGCCCATCAAAATCTTATACACCTCTATCAAATCTCCCCTCAATCTTCTACGCTCCAGGGAATAAAGTCCCAACCTATTCAATCTCTCTCTGTAACTCAGCTTCTCAAGTCCCGGCAACATCCTTGTGAACCTTCTCTGCACTCTTTCAACCTTATTTACATCCTTCCTGTAACTAGGTGACCAAAACTGTACACAATACTCCAAATTCGGCCTCACCAATGCCTTATATTACCTTACCATAACACTCCAACTTTTATACTCGATACTCCGATTTATAAAGGCCAATGTACCAAAGGCACTCTTTACGACCCTATCCACCTGTGACGTCACTTTTAGGGAATTCTGTACCTGTATTCCCAGATCCCTCTGTTCAACTGCACTCTTCAGAGTCCTACCATTTACCCTGTACGTTCTACTTTGGTTTGTCCTTCCAATGTGCAATATCTCACACTTGTCTGTGTTAAATTCCATTTGCCATTTTTCAGCCCATTTTTCTAGTTGGTCCAAATCCCTCTGCAAGCTTTGAAAACCTTCCTCACCTCCAATCTTTGTATCATCAGCAAACTTGCTGATCCAATTTACCACATTATCATCCAGATCATTGATATAGATGACAAACAACAATGGACCCAACACCGATCCCTGCGGCAGACCACTAGTCACAGGCCTCCACTCAGAGAAGCAATTCTCCACAACCACTCTCTGGCTTCTTCCATTGAGCCAGTGTCTAATCCAATTTACTACCTCCCCATGTATACCTAGCGACTGAACCTTCCTAACTAACCTCCCATGAGGGACCTTGTCAAAGGCCTTGCTGAAATCCAGGTAGACAACATCCACCGCCTTCCCTTCATCCACTTTCCTGGTAACCTCCTCGAAAAACTCTAATAGATTGGTCAAACATGACCTACCATGCACAAAGCCATGTTGACTCTCCCTAATAAGTCCCTGTCTATCCAAATATTTGTAGATCCTATCCCTTATCACACCTTCCAATAACTTGCCCACCACCGACGTCAAACTTACTGGCCTATAATTTCCCAGATTTCTTTTGGAACCTTTTTTAAACAACGGAACAACATGAGCCACCCTCCAATCATCCGGCACCTCCCCCATGAATACTGACATTTTAAATATGTCTGCCAGGGCCCCTGCAAGTTCAACACTAGCTTCCCTCAAGGTCCGTGGGAATACCCTGTCCGGTCCTGGGGATTTATCCACTCTGATTTGCCTCAAGACAGCGAGCACCTCCTCCCCTTTAATCTGTAAAGGTTCCATGACCTCCCTACCTGTTTGCCCTATTTCCGTAGACTCCATGCCCGTTTCCTCAGTAAATACGGATGCAAAAAAACCATTTAGTATCTCCCCCATCTCTTTTGGTTCCATACACAGTCTACCACTCTGGTCTTCAAGAGGACCAATTTTATCCCTCACTATCCTTTTGCTCCTAACATACCTATAGAAGCTCTTTGGATTTTCCTTCACTCTGTCTGCCAAAGCAACCTCATGTCTTCTTTTAGCCCTCCTGATTTCCCTCTTAAGTAGCTTCTTGCACTTTTTATACTCCTCGAGCATCTGATCTGTTCCTTGCTGCCTGTACATTTCATACAACTCTCTCTTCCTCTTAATCAGTGTTACAATCTCCCTCGAGAACCAAGGTTCCTTATTCCGATTTACTTTGCCTTTAATCCTGACAGGAACATACAAACTCTGCACTCTCAAAATTTCTCCTTTGAAGGCCTCCTACTTTCCATTTACATCCTTACCAGAGAACAGCCTGTGCCAATCCACACTTCCCAGATCCCTTCTCATTTCATCAAATTTGGCCTTTTTCCAGTTCAGAACTTCAACCCGAGGACCAGATCTATCCTTATCCACGATCAGGTTGAAACTAATGGCATTATGATCACTGGGTCCAAAGTGTTCCCTCACACTCACATCCATCACCTGCTCTAACTCATTTCCCAATAGGAGATCCAATATCGCATCCTCTCTAGTTGGCACCTCTATATACTGATGTAGAAAATTCTCCTGAACACATTTTACAAACTCTACCCCGTCTAAACCTTTAACAGTATGCGAGTCCCAATCTATATGTGGAAAATTAAAATTCCCTACTATCACAACTTTGTGTTTCTTGCAGTTGTCAGCTATCTCTCCGCTGATTTGCTCCTCCAATTCTCGCTGACTATTGGGTGTTCTATAATACAACCCCATTAATGTGGTCATACCTTTCTTGTTTCTCAGCTCCACCCATAGGGCCTCTGTAGACAAGCTCCCTAATCTATCCTGCCTGAGTACCGCTGTAACATTTTCCCTGACCAACAATGCCACCCCCCCACCTTTTATCCCTCTGCCTCTATCCCGCCTGAAACATTGGAACGCTGGAACATTGAGCTGCCAGTCCTGCCCCTCTTGTAGCCAAGTTTCACTAATGGCTATAATGTCATATTTCCACGTGTCTATCCACGCCTTCAGCTCATCTGCCTTCCCCACAATACTCCTGGCATCGAAATAGACACACCTCAAAAGATTATTTCCACCACACTCTACCCTTCCATTTGTGATTTTGCTTGAACTAACCTGTCTTTTTACCCCTGCTCCACTATCTGCTCTGGCACTCTGGTTCCCATCCCCCTGAAAATCTAGTTTAAACGCTCCCCAATAACACTAGCAAATCTCCCTGCAAGTATATTGGTCCCCTTGTAGTTTAGGTGTAACCCGTCTCTCTTGTACAGGTCCCACTGTACTCAACAGACTGTGGAACCTATTCAGAGGAGCCTCCTTATTATCTATAATCATATAGTGCAGAAGATTACTTCAGCCCATTGAGTCTGCACCAACACAGGAGAAATACCTGACCTCCCACCTACTCCCATTTACCAGCACTTGGCCCGTAGCCTTGAATGTTATGATGTGTCAAATGCTCATCCAGATACTTTTTAAAGGATGTGAGGCAAACCACCTCCACCACCCACCCAGGCAACGCATTCCAGACTGCTGCTACCCCCCGGGTAAAAAAGCTTTTTTCCCACACTCCCCCCCCTAAACCTCCTGCCCCTCACCTTGAATCTATGTCCCTTTTGACTGACCTTTCAACTAAGGGGAAAAGCTGTTCCTTATCCACCCTGTCCATGCCCCTCATAAACAGGTCAACCTCATAATCTTGTACAGCTCGATCAGGTCGCCTCTCAGTCTTCTCTGCTCCAGCGAAAACAACCCAAGCCTATCCAACCTCTCTTCAGGTCTGAATGGCCTACTGCTGCTTCTAGTTTCTATGTATGTAATTAGTAAGTTTTATGACACATATGGGTGGCAATGGCACAGTGGTTAACACTGCTGCCTCACAGCGCAGGGACCCAGGCTCGATTCCAGCCTTGGGTGATTGTGTGGAGTTTGCATGTTCTCCCTGTGTCTGCGTGAGTTTCCTCCGGGTGCTCCGGTTTCCTCCCACAGTCCAAAGGTTAGGTGGATTGCCCCTTAGTGTCCAAAGGTGTGTAGGTTAGGGAGATTAACCATGGTAAATATGCAGGGTTATGGGGATGGGATGGGTCTACTTAAAATGTTGTTTTGGAGAGTTGGTGCAAACTCATTGGGCCAAATGGCCTCTTTCTGCACTGTAGGGATTCTATGATTCAATAGTTATGTTCTAGATCCAATACGAATATGCAAGAGGTTCTGCGGATTTGGGAAATGGACCTCGCAGTGAATATTGATGATGGGGTCTGAGGCAATATCTGAGAGAATGCAAACAAAATCTCGGTCTGTAATAGAACAAAGAAGACTGAGCTAAAAATTCTACACTGTCTGCATATCACACCAAGCTTAAGACACAAGATGGACCCCACCATGTCACCACTGTGCGAAATATGTAAATTGGCAAAAGGGGACTATACGCACTGGGTGGAATTTCCCTCTAAAAACTAAGGGCGGGATTTTACAGCATCGCTCAAGCAAGACGGGAAAATCCCGCCTGATGCCAATGGACATTTCCGTTGTCTACTCCTTGCTTGCTCCGATTCCATGGTAGGTGGGGTGGTAGAATTGAGGTGTAAGTGTCATAACGGCAAGAATACTGGGGCGATATGCGGCGGTCCCTCAGGTCACTCGCTCTCCCTGGTCTCTCAGGTCACTCGTTCTCCCGGTCTCTCAGGTCACTTGTTCTCCCCAGTCACTCAGGTCACTTGGTCTCTCAGGTCACTTGTTCTCCCCAGTCTCTCTGCACCGCGATCATCCCACACTCAGTTACTTCTTGGCATAGTGATGAGCTGCACGCCGCTACTGGGAGTGGGGGGAGGTGGGACTAAATACGCTGCGGACCACTCAGGCGCATTTCGCTGCAGTGCACCGCGAGGCCCTCTGCCCCACCATGGACATCGGGAATCACCCCACCTCATTGGCGGCATGTTCCCCCACCCCCCTCCCTGACACAGGCCACCGGCAGCGGGGCATTGGGGCCCTCCCAGTGAGTCCCCCTACTGGACTGCCGACATGCACGACTCCTCCCTCCCCATCCCAAAGCCCCCACATTGACCCCTCATCATAGTCCCCATTCAGGCCTCACTCCCAACCAGGCCCCACCCCCTTAGCACTGCCCTTGGTACACTGACAGTGCCCAACTGGCACTGCCAGGATGTGTGGTGGGCAATGCCAGCCAGGTGGGCACTGCCCAATGGGCACTGCCCAGCCATGCCACTGACTACCCGGGGTCCTGAATGGTCTCTGAGCCCCTGGCATAGCCATTGCTCCTGATCTCCACTATGGAGAGCAGTAGTGATTTGCACCCGTGTGAGGTCCCACCGCAGAGGTGGGAACACATTGGGAGGTGGGAGTTTGAAAAGGGAAAAGTCATTTACCCCGGCTACCATGTCGATGCCCAGGGATTGCATCCTATGGAGGACAACATAAGGGTAATAAAGCAGGGACCAGCCCCTAGAAACACCTCAGAGCTCAAATAATTCCTGCGGATGGTAAATCATTTTGGGCAATTCTTGACATACCTGTCAACATTATTGGCTCCTTTACATGTTTCATTTAAGAAACACCAGAGATGGTTTTGGAAAGCACCACAGAGAGAAGCATTCAACAAAGTCAAACAACTATTGCATTAATCTTACCCTTTGATACAATTTTGACCCATCTAAGGAGTGGTGCTAACATCTCCCCATTCAGCATTGGGGCAGTTTTATCACACAGAATGGATGATGGATCTGAGAGACCTATTACACACGTGTCAACAACCCTTTCAGAAGCTGAGAAGGGTTACTCACAGATACAAAAAGAAGGGCTATTTGTGCTGTATGGAATGAGAAAATTCCACAAAGATGTCTATGGTAGACATTTTCCAGTCATTATGGCCCACAAGCCACTGTTAGATCTGTTCAAGGAGGATAAAGCCATTTTGGGGGAGGCGATGGCCTAGTGGTATTATCGCTAGACTATTAGTCCAGAAACTCAGCTAATGTTCTGGGGGACCCGGGTTCAAATCCTGCCACAGCAGATGGTGGAATTCGAATTCAATAAAAATACCTGGAATTAATAATCTACCAATGACCATGAAACCATTGTCAATTGTCAAAAAAACCATCTGGTTCACTAATGTCCTTTAGGAAAGGAAATCTGCCGTCTTTACCTGGTCTGGCCTACATGTGACTCCAGAGCCACAGCAATGACTCTTAACTGCCCTCCAAAGACAGCTAGGGATGGGCAATAAATGCTGGCCAGCCAGTGATGCCCATGTCCCAAGAATGAATTTTTTAAAAAACTGAAATGTCCAATCAGGCTGTGAGAGTATTGCTTCAACTAGAACAGAGGAGGTTGGAGCATCAGGACCAGAATAGAGACCGAGTGTGACAGTTCCTGCAAACAGCACTCCAGCAGAAGCACCACAGTCGGTGGAGTTGCGCTGCTCTGCAAGGAAGCAGAAGCCACGAGAGAGTTTTTGATGGACTGATTAAAAATGTTCATTGTTATAAATGGGGGTGGGGGGGGGGGGCTGTATAGGTTAACAATTATTCGTAGAATCCCTATAGTGCAGAAAGAGGCCATTCAGCCCATCAAGTCTACACCGACAACAGTCCCACTCTATCCTCTATCCTCATGACCCCACATATTTACCCCACTAATCCCTCTAACCTACGCGTCCCGGGACACTAAGGGGCAATTTAGCATAGACAATCAACATAACCCACACATCTTTGGACTGTGGGAGGAAACCGGAACACCCGGAGGAAACCCACGCAGACATGGGGAGAATGTACAAACCCCACACAGACAGTGACCCAAGCCGGGAATCAGACCCAGGTCCCCGGAGCTGTGAGGCAGCAGTGCTAATCACTGTGCCACCATGCAGCCCAAATAAGCAACTTAGAGGGAGAAGGATGTTGCGTCTGCCCCCTTTAAGTGGTAATCATCAGAAAAGGTCACATGATCCAGTCTGACAAATTGGAAATCGAGTTGGGGCTTCACTCCAACTTGTCTGGGCTTCTCCCAGCACTTAGATTCCGCAGGCATGACTGTAAGCATTGAATCTGCATTGCTCTGTATATAGTTGTCACTGTTAATAAATATACTTTGTTCATTAATAACTGGTGGAGTCAAGTTACTATAGAATCTGTATGACTCTTTTATATATGGATTTGAAAGGTTAACGCTGTTCCTCTCTCCACAGATGCTGCCAGACCTGCTGAGTTTTTGCAGTATTTTCTGTTTTTGTTTCATGTTTGTGATGATGCAAATCAGTTTTACTGGAACCTGACCAGTGTACGTTGGGCACAATTTCCAAATTGCATGCAGAGTGGAAACTCTACCCCATGCACTAGGAAAGACGGATTTCTACCAGAAAACTAATGTGCCCCATTCCTAAACCCTGTCAGGTTAATGGGGTGAATGGGAAAGCGAAAGAAATGGTGCCAGAACTTATACATCATCTCAGGATGATCACATTTTGTTTCTTCATTTTGAAGAGCAAGATTGTTTGAATTATTGAACCACAATCCCAGCACACATTGGAAATGTGGGAGCTTGGTTTTGAGTTTCTGTGTAGCAGGTCGATTCTATGGAGTTAATCTGACAATGTTATTGGGATGAGGGGATGAGCAAGCTTACACTTTGCAAAAAGCTACATTTATACAGAGGCGGAAGGATGAAGATCCTGTTTAAATAACAGTACAGTATTGAATGAGCAGAGAGTGTGAGCAGAATGGGTGTGTCATACCCACAGCACAGAGGCCCCAAAGGTTTGAGAATCGCTGCACTAAAAGGCTCTGGACACTAGGGGGTGGCAGATGGCTTCCACTGGAGTCTGAGTCTTTCCTCACACCGTAAGAAGTTTAACAACACCAGGTTAAAGTCCAACAGGTTTATTTGGTAGCAAAAGCCACACAAGCTTTCGGAGCTGCAAGCCCCTTCTTCAGGTGAGTGGGAATTCTGTTCACAAACAGAGCATATAAAGACACAAACTCAATTTACATGAATAATGGTTGGAATGCGAATACTTACAACTAATCAAGTTCTTAAGAAACAAAACAGCATGAGTGGAGAGAGCATCAAGACAGGCTAAAAAGATGTGTATTGTCTCCAGACAAGACAGCCAGTGAAACTCTGTGGGGGTTACAAATAGTGTGACATGAACCCAATATCCCGGTTGAGGCCGTCCTCGTGTGTGCGGAACTTGGCTATCAGTTTCTGCTCAGCGACTCTGCGCCGTCGTGTGTCGCAAAGGCCGCCTTGGAGAACGCTTACCCGAATATCAGAGGCCGAATGCCCGTGACCGCTGAAGTGCTCCCCAACAGGAAGAGAACAGTCTTGCGTGGTGATTGTCGAGCGGTGTTCATTCATCCGTTGTCGCAGCGTCTGCATAGTTTCCCCAATGTACCATGCCTCGGGACATCCTTTCCTGCAGCGGATCAGGTAGACAACGTTGGCCGAGTTGCAAGAGTATGTACCGTGTACCTGGTGGATGGTGTTCTCACGTGAGATGATGGCATCTGTGTCGATGATCCGGCACGTCTTGCAGAGGTTGCTGTGGCAGGGTTGTGTGGTGTCGAGGTCACTGTTCTCCTGAAGGCTGGGTAGTTTGCTGCGGACAATGGTTTGTTTGAGGTTGTGCGGTTGTTTGAAGGCAAGAAGTGGGGGTGTGGAGATGGCCTTGGCGAGATGTTCGTCTTCATCAATGACATGTTGAAGGTTGTGGAGGAGATGCCGTAGCTTCTCCGCTCCGGGGAAGTACTGGACAACGAAGGGTACTCTGTCCACTGTGTCCCGTGTTTGTCTTCTGAGGAGGTCGGTGCGGTTTTTCGCTGTGGCGCGTTGGAACTGTTGATCAATGAGTCTAGCGCCATATCCTGTTCTTAGGAGGGCATCTTTCAGCGTCTGGAGGTGTCTGTTGCGATCCTCCTCATCCGAGCAGATCCTGTGTATACGGAGGGCTTGTCCGTAGGGGATGGCTTCTTTAACGTGTTTAGGGTGGAAGCTGGAGAAGTGGAGCATCGTGAGGTTATCCGTGGGCTTGCGGTACAGTGAGGTGCTGAGGTGACCGTCCTTAATGGAGATGCGTGTGTCCAAGAATGCAACCGATTCCGGAGAGTAGTCTATGGTGAGTCTGATGGTGGGATGGAACTTGTTGATGTCATCATAGAGTTGTTTCAGTGATTGTTCACCATGAGTCCAAAGGAAGAAAATGTCATCGATGTATCTAGTGTATAGCATCGGTTGAAGGTCCCGTGCTGTGAAGAAGTCTTGTTCTTCACAGCATCCCCTACGGACAAGCCGTCCGTATACACAGGATGTGCTCGGATGAGGAGGATCGCAACAGACACCTCCAGACGCTGAAAGATGCCCTCATAAGAACAGGATATGGCGCTCGACTCATTGATCAACAGTTCCAACGCGCCACAGCGAAAAACCGCACTGACCTCCTCAGAAGACAAACACGGGGCACAGTGGACAGAGTACCCTTCGTTGTCCAGTACTTCCCCGGAGCGGAGAAGCTACGGCATCTCCTCCGGAGCCTTCAACATGTCATTGATGAAGACTAACATCTCGCCAAGGCCATCCCCACACCCCCACTTCTTGCCTTCAAACAACCGCACAACCTCAAACAGACCATTGTCCGCAGCAAACTACCCACCCAGCCTTCAGGAGAACAGTGACCACCACACCACACAACCCTGCCACAGCAACCTCTGCAAGACGTGCCGGATCATCGACACAGATGCCATCATCTCACGTGAGAACACCATCCACCAGGTACACGGTACATACTCTTGCAACTCGGCCAACGTTGTCTACCTGATACGCTGCAAGAAAGGATGTCCCGAGGCATGGTACATTGGGGAAACTATGCAGACACTGCGACAACGGATGAATGAACACCGCTCGACAATCACCAGGCAAGACTGTTCTCTTCCTGTTGGGGAGCACTTCAGCGGTCACGGGCATTCGGCCTCTGATATTCGGGTAAGCGTTCTCCAAGGCGGCCTTCGCGACACACGACGGCGCAGAGTTGCTGAGCAGAAACTGATAGCCAAGTTCCGCACACACGAGGACGGCCTCAACCGGGATATTGGGTTCATGTCACACTATTTGTAACCCCCACAGAGTTTCACTGGCTGTCTTGTCTGGAGACAATACACATCTTTTTAGCCTGTCTTGATGCTCTCTCCACTCATGCTGTTTTGTTTCTTAAGAACTTGATTAGTTGTAAGTATTCGCATTCCAACCATTATTCATGTAAATTGAGTCTGTGTCTTTATATGCTCTGTTTGTGAACAGGATTCCCACTCACCTGAAGAAGGGGCTTGCAGCTCCGAAAGCTTGTGTGGCTTTTGCTACCAAATAAACCTGTTGGACTTTAACCTGGTGTTGTTAAACTTCTTACTGTGTTTACCCCAGTCCAACGCCAGCATCTCCACATCTTTCCTCACACACATTCCCCAACTTGCTGCAGGTCCCAAGATCCAGGGAATCACAAACTAGCAGAAATAAAGATGGCAAAGCACACATGACACAATCTAGAGAGAGAGAGCACAAGTGGAGGAGCAGGAGGTACGATGCTGGATGTTTGATACAGGGGCAGCACCAGATTCAATGATGAAGCATTGGAATTTGTAGTAGCTGCCCCTTTCAGGAGTGTATATGGGGAGCATCATGTGACCCAACTGCCCAATGGAGAATGAGCACGGGAATCTCAGTGCAGAGCTGGAAGTGTTAACATGGAGAAAGTATTCAGTATATTTATCTGCTTGTAAATAAACCCTTATAGTTCATTATACTAACTGGTGGTAGTCAATCTTTGGAATTACTACATTGGCAACTCAGGTGATTTGCTGATTTGAAGAAAATGTCATTGCAAAACTGTAGGATCAATCAGATCAATCCAAGCCTGAAAAAGATGGAGCAGGAGTATCTCTTTGGGAAGCTTGAAGCCTTTGACACGACCACTGAGAACTGAATGCAGCATCATAGAATCATAGAATTCCTGCAGTGCAGAAGGAGGCCATTCGGCCCATCAAGCCTGAACTGACAACAATCCCAACCAGGCTCTATCCTTCTAACTCCATGTAATCCCCCTGACACTAAGGGTCAATTTTGCATAGCCAATCAACCTAACCTGCATACCTTTCGGACTGTGGGAGGAAACCAGAGCACTCGGAGGAAACCCACATAGACACGGGAGAACATGCAAACTCCACACAGTGACCCAAAGCTGGAATTGTACCTGATTCCCTGGCACTGTGAGGCAGCAGTGCTAACCACTGTGGGACAGTTGGAGTATTTTTTCAGGGCTAATGGAATAGAGAGGAGGATTAAGAACAATCTAATGTTACTTACCACATGTGGGACCCAGACATATAACTTGATCTGAAGTTTAACGTCCCTGAATGCTCCGGACGCAAAGACATTTGCAGAGCTCGTTCAGCTAGCAAAGGGACATTACCACCCTACAGCCTCGGTAACAATGAAAAGATGTATGTTTAGCTCAATGGGGAGGGCCCTGGGGAGACCAATATAGGCTTTTGTCGAAAGGTTAAAGCAGATTGCAGAGCATTGCAACTTCAGATCAGCTTTAAATGATATGTTAAGAGATCGATTGGTATGCAGCATAATTTATGTAGCTATACAAAGGGAACGGTTTGCTGAGTCTAGGTTGACTGTTACGAAGGTGCTGAAAATGGCAACAATAATAAAGGGCACTGAGAAGGGCATCTAGGAATTACAAAGTGAGCAAAGCATCGAGGTCCAACAGTTAGGGTGTGAGACCATGAGTAAAAGTTCTAAAGTTTATATCTTTATTGTCACAAGTAGGCTTACATTAAAGCTGCAATGAATCCCCTAGTCGCCACACTCTGGCGCCCTGTTCGGGTACAGTGAGGGAGAATTTAGCATAGCCAATCAACCTAACCTGCAGGTCTTTCGGACTTTGGGAGGAAACCGGAACACCTGGAGGAAACCCATGCAGACACAGGGAGAACTTGCAAACTTTACACAGACAGTGACCTAAGCCGGGAATCGAACCCGGGTCCCTGGCGCTCTGAGGCAGCAGTGCTAGCCATTATGCCACCGTGCTGTTGGTAATGGCACCAGAAGCGAGGGCATGGGATCAAGTTCAAGCAGTGAGTTGAATGCAGAAGCAGGAAGAATCACTAAATACCAGAGTGCTTTCAATGTGGGGGAAGTAATTCGCCTGAAGTGTGTAGATTTAGAGGAGCAGAGTGCTACGGGTGCAGAAAAAAGGTCATTTAAAGGACAAATGTAAAAGCTGGCATGGCCAGCCCAGTACAAGTAGAGTCAATAATCCAGCCCCCGGTGCATAGAATGGAGAGGATTGTCCAGAGGGGGAACGACATGCTATGTAATTAAACAATGTGGAAGTGGACAAGATAGCCCCCATCACAGTGTTGTTAGTAAACGGCCGGCCACTGAAGATGGAGGTAGGCACGGGAGCGTCAGCTACTGTTGTGAGTGAGCCGACTTATCAGTATCGTAAAGAAGGAGTTCAACTCCCGAGGTTGATAAACACTGCAGCAAGGCTAGCTATGTATACCGGCAAGGCCATTAAGACAGTAGGAACAAATACAACCCCTGAGTTACAGAGAGCAGCTGGCATAGCGACTGCTGATTGTACTATCGGGCCAAGGACTGAGTTTAATGGGGTATAATGGGTGCCAGGAGATTAAGTTGAACTGGCCAGAAATCTTTTAAGATAAAAGAAAGGGACCTGCACGAGGTCATTAAGAAATACCAAGAAGTATCTCAAGAGGACCTGCAGAGAGATAGAAACATAGAAACCCTACAGTGCAGAAGGAGGCCATTCGGCCCATCGAGTCTGCACCGACCACAATCCCACCCAGACCCTACCCCCATATCCACCCGCTAATCCCTCAAACCGACACATCTCAGAACTCTAATGGGCAATTTTTAGCATGACCAATCAACCTAACCCGCACATCTTTGGACTGTGGGAGGAAACCGGAGCACCCGGAGGAAAACCACACAGACACAAGGAGAATGTGCAAACTCCACACAGACAGTGATCCAAACCGGGAATCGAACCCAGGTCCCTGGAGCTGTGAAGCAGCAGTGCTAACCACTGTGCTACCGTGCCGACAACTGCAGGAAACATGAAGTTGTGATAGTAGGGGATTTTAATTTTCCACATATGGATTGGGACTCCCATACTGTTAAAGGTCTAGACGGGTTAGAGTTTGTAAAATGTGTTCAGGAAAATTTTCTAAATCAATATATAGAGGTACCAACTAGACAGGATGCAATATTAGATCTCCTATTAGGAAACGAGTTAGGACAAGTGACGGAAGTGTGTGTAGGAGGACACTTTGGTTCCAGTGATCATAACGCCATTAGTTTCAACTTGATCATGGATAAAGATAGATCTGGTCCTCGGGTTGAGGTTCTAAACTGGAAAAAGGCCAAATTTGAAGAAATGAGAAAGGATCTAAAAAGCGTGGATTGGGACAGGCTGTTCTCTGGCAAGGATGTGAATGGTAAGTGGGAGGCCTTCAAAGGAGGAATTTTGAGAGTGCAGTGTTTGTATGTTCCTGTCAGGATTAAAGGCGAAGTGAATAAGAATAAGGAACCTTGGTTCTCGAGGCATATTGGAACTCTGATCAAGAAGAAGAGAGAGATGTATGACATGTATAGGCAACAGGGAGCAAATAAGATGCTTGAGGAGTATAAAAAGTGCAAGAAACTACTTAAGAAAGAAATCAGGAGGGCTAAAAGAAGACATGAGGTTGCTTTGGCAGACAAGGTGAAGGATAATCCTAAGAGCTTCTACAGGTATATTAAGAGCAAAAGGTTAGTTAGGGATAAAATTGGTCCTCTTGAAGATCAGAGTGGTCGGCTATGTATGGAACCAAAAGAAATGGGGGAGATATTAAATGGGTTTTTTGCATCCGTATTTACTAAGGAAACTGGCATGGAGTCTATGGAAATAAGGCAAACAAGTAGGGAGGTCATGGAACCTATACAGATTAAAGGGGAGGATGTGCTTGCTGTCTTGAGGCAAATCAGAGTAGATAAACCCCCAGGACCAGACAAGGTATTTCCTCGGACCTTGAAGGAGACTAGTGTTGAAATTGCAGGGGCCCTGGCAGATATATTTAAAATGTCGGTATCCATGGGTGAGGTGCCGGATGATTGGAGGATAGCTCATGTTGTTCCGTTGTTTAAAAAAGGCTCAAAAAGTAATGCGGGAAATTATAGGCCGGTAAGTTTGACGTCAGTAGTAGGTAAATTATTGGAAGGAGTATTAAGAGATAGAATCTACAAATATTTGGATAGACAGGGACTTATTAGGGAGAGTCAACATGGTTTTGTGCGTGGTAGGTCATGCTTAACCAATCTATTTGAGGAGGTTACCAGGAAAGTGGATGAAGGGAAGGCAGTGGATGTTGTCTACATGGACTTCAGTAAGGCCTTTGACAAGGTCCCGCATAGGAGGTTTGTCAGGAAGATTCAGTCGTTAGGTATACATGGAGAGGTAGTAAATTGGATTAGACATTGGCTCAATGGAAGAAGGCAGAGAGTGGTAATAGAGGATTGCTTATCTGAGTGGAGGCCTGTGACTAGTGGTGTGCCACAGGGATCAGTGCTGGGTCCATTGTTGTTTGTCATCTATATCAATGATCTGGATGATAATGTAGTAAATTGGATCAGCAAATTTGCTGATGATACAAAGATTGGAGGTGTAGTGGACAGTGAGGAAGGTTTTCAAAGCTTGCAGAGGGATTTGGACCAGCTAGAAAAATGGGCTGAAAAATGGCAGATGGAGTTTAATGCAGACAAGTGTGAGATATTGCACTTTGGAAGGACAAACCAAGGTAGAACATACAAGGTAAATAGTAGGACACTGAAGAGTGCAGTAGAACAGAGGGATCTGGGAATACAGATACATAATTCCCTAAAAGTGGCGTCACATGTAGATAGGGTCTTAAAGAGTGCTTTTGGTACATTGGCCTTTATAAATCAAAGTATTGAGTATAGGAGTTGGAATGTTATGGTGAGGTTGTATAAGACATTGGTGAGGCCGAATTTAGAGTATTGTGTACAGTTTTGGTCACCTAATTACAGGAAGGATATTAATAAGGTTGAAAGAGTGCAGAGAAGGTTTACAAGGATGTTGCCGGGACTTGAGAAACTGAGTTACAGAGAAAGGTTGAATAGGTTAGGACTTTATTCCCTGGAGCGTAGAAGAATGAGGGGAGATTTGATAGAGTTGTATAAAATTATGATGGGTATAGACAGGGTGAATGCAAGCAGGCTTTTTCCACTGAAGCTAGGGGAGAAAAAAACTAGAGGACATGGGCTAAGGGTGAGGGGGGAAAAGTTTAAAGGGAATATTAGGGGGGGCTTCTTCACACAGAGTGGTGGGAGTTTGGAATGAGCTGCCAGATGAGGTGGTGAATGCGGGCTCACTTTTAACATTTAAGAAAAACTTGGATAGGTACATGGATGAGAGGGGTGTGGAGGGATATGGTCCAGGTGCAGGTCAGTGGGACTAGGCAGAAAAATGGTTCGGCACAGCCAAGAAGGGCCAAAAGGCCTGTTTCTGTGCTGTAATGTTCTATGGTTCTATGGTTCTATGACCTTGGAAAGATTAAAGGATTGCAAGCTAGGATCCATGTAGATCTCCGCGGAATCCACAAGAAGATTTTTTAGAGCAAGACCTGTGCCTTATGCATTAGCAGAGAAGTAGAAATGGAGCTAAAATGACTGGGAGACTTGGGCATGATCACGCCCATACAATTTGCAGAGTGGGCAACATCCATTGTGTCAGTAATTAAACCAAACAAAACCATCCATAGCTGTGGGGACGACAAGCTGACAGTAAACCAGGTTGCGAAACTGGATAGATATCCCATCCCCAAAGTAAAAGGTCTGTATGTGAAGTTGGCTCGGAGTCTGACATGTACCAAATTGGACATGAGTTACACCTACCAATAGTTAGAACCAGAAGACATAACAAAAGCTTATGTCACCATAAATGCACATCTTTGGAATTACTGCATTGGCAACTCAGTTCATGAATTATGGAGAGTTTGCTGCAGGATTTGCCCAGAGTTGTCCTTTATTTGGATGATGTCCTAATAACAGGTTTCACCAAGAAGGAACATTTGGCAAATTTGGACAATGTTTGGATGAAATTAAAGGAAGTGGGACTGCAATTAAAAAGGGAAAAATGCACCTTCCAAGCTGATGGGATGGTTTATCCTGGTTATCGGGTCGATGTTCAGGGGTTACACCCAATGGAGGACAAAGTGAAAGTGATTAAAGAGACACCGCCCCCCCCAAGAACACCTCAGAACTCAGATCCTTCCTTGGGATGGTCAAATATTACGGGCGATTCCTCCCAAATCTATCGACATTACTGCACTGTTGCATGCATTGTTAAAGAAGCACCAGAGATGGTATTGGAAAAGACCACAAAAAGAAGCTTTTAACCAAGTTAAGCAGGCACTTCAGTAAACATGCTTATTAGTGCATTGCAACACCTCTAAGAAGATAGCACTTACATGGGATGTTATAAGGGGTTGGGGCCGTGTTATCCCACACAATGGATGATGGATCCGAGAGACCCAGCGGACATGTATCAACCCTGTCAGATGTGGAAAGAGAATACTCCTAGATAGTAAACAAAGACCCCGCTGTTATCTTCAGCATCAAGGATGTTCATCAATATATTTATGGGAGACATGTTATTATCATCACAGAGCATAAGCCACTTTTAGGGCCTCTCAAGGAGGAGAAGGTGATTCCACCATTTGCTTCTGCTCGAATACAATAATGGGCACTGTTCTTGTCAGCTTACAAATATACCTTTGAACATTGGCCAGGGGCTCACATAGCCAATGCAGACACTTTAAGTCACCTTCTGTTACCAGAAAGCACACCACCCCCTCTATCATAGAATCCCTACAGTGCCTAAGCAGGCCGTTCAGCCCATCGGGTCTGTACCAACTCTTTGAAAGAGCATCTTACCCAGACCCTATCCCCGTAACCCCACATAGTTACCCTGCTAATCCCCTAACCTACACATCTTGGGACACTAAGGGGCAATTTAGCATGGCCAATCCACCTAATCTGCACATCTTTGGACTGTGGGAGGAAGCCGCAGCACCCGGAGGAAATCCACACAGACACAGGCAAAACATGCAAACTATACACAGATACCCAAGGCTCGAATTGAACCTGGGTCCCTGGCACTGTGAGGCAATAGTGCTAACCACTGTGCATCTCTAGTACTGCAAGAGATTGTAGTGGCCTTAAATTTTCTGGATTCTTTGCTGGTCACAGTGCAGAAGGTCAAGCACTGGTTTAAGGTGAGAGGGGAGAGATACAAAAGTGTCCAGAGGGGCAATTTTTTCACACAGGGGATGGTGAGTGTCTGGAACAAGCTGCCAGAGGTAGTAGTAAACGCGGGTACAATTTTGTCTTTTAAAAAGCATTTAGACAGTTACATGGGTAAGATGGGTATAGAAGGATATGGGCCGAGTGCGGGCAATTGGAATTAGCTTAGGGGTTTTAAAAAAAAGGGCGGCATGGATAAGTTGGGCCGAAGGGCCTGTTTCCATGCTGTAAACCTCTATGACTCTACTGGACTAATAGGGACCCTTTGTTGTTGAAGATTAAGGTATATGATACTTTGGGTTGGAACAATGAGAAAGCTTCCGAAGAAATAAAACTTTATCAGCTCAGAAATGATGAGTTTCATTGCAAGGGTGGTGTCATCCTTTGGGGAGCGAGTGTGGTAATTCCCAAATCAGGAAGAGACTTATTGCTAGAACCATAGAATTATACAGTGCAAAAGAGCCCTCCAGCCCATCAAGCCTGCACCGACACGCAAGAAACACCAGAACTCCAAACTATCCCATCTACCAGCTCTTGGCCCATAGCCTTGAATATTATGATGTGCCAAGTGCTCATCCAGGTACTTATTAAAGGATGTGAAGGAACCCGCCCATATCACCCTCCAGGGCAACTCGTTCCAGACTGTCACCACCCTCTGGGGGATTTTCACAGTAACTTCATTGCAGTGTTAATGTAAACTTACTTGTGCCACCAATGAATGAACTTAAAACTCATGCCCATTCAAAATGGATTGAAGTCTTGGACATTAGATCCACAACATTACACGTCAAATTTGAGAAACTGTGCCAACATTTCGCCACCCATAGCAAACCAGAAGTACTTGTCTCAGACAGGAGAACAGTGTTTACAAGTGCCAAATTCCAAAAGTTCACCCAGCACCTTATCATCCCTCACCAAATGGGCTGGCTGACTGCGCAGTGCAAACATTCAAGGCCGGCAGGAAAAGCAAACACCTGCTTCATTAAAAACTAAAGTGGCACATTTTCTGCTAGATTGTAGAACCACCCTGCATACAACTACCGGTATAGAGCCAACTGAACTGCTAACGGGTCAACCTGTGAGGAGTGGGGGGATGGGGGTGTGAAGAGTGGGGGGATGGGGTGTGAGGGGTGGGGGATGGGATGTGAGGGGCAGGGAGATGGAGGTGGGGGTGTGAGGGGTGGGGGGTGTGAGGGGGTGTAGGGGTGTGAGGGGGTGTAGGGGTGGTGGGGTAGGAGGTGTGAGGGGTGGGGGTGTGAGGGGTGGGGGTAGGGGGTGTGAGGGGTGTAGGGTTAGGGGGTGTGAGGGGTGTAGGGTTAGGGGGTGTGAGGGGTGGGGGTAGGGGGTGTGAGGGGTGTAGGGTTAGGGGGTGTGAGGGGTGTAGGGTTAGAATCATAGAATCATTGAATCCCTACAGTGCAGAAGGAGGCCATTCGGCCCATCGAGTCTGCACCGACCACAATCCCACCCAGGCCCTACCCCCACATATTTTACCCGCTAATCCCTCTAACCTACGCATCCCAGGACTCTAAGGGGCAATTTTTAACCTGGCCAATCAACCTAACCCGCATATCTTTGAACTGTGGGAGGAAACCGGAGCACCCAGAGGAAACCCACGCAGACACGAGGAGAATGTGCAAACTCCACACAGACAGTGACCCAAACCGGGAATCAAACCCAGGACCCTGGAGCTGTGAAGCTGCAGTGCGAACCACTGTGCTACCGTGCCGCCCGTTAGGAGGTGTGAGGGGTGGGGGTAGGGGGTGTGAGGGGTGGAGGGTTAGGGGGTGTGAGGGGTGGAGAGTGAGGGGGTGTGAGGGGTGGAGAGATGAGGGTAGGGAGTGTGAGGGGGATGGGAGTGTGAGTGGTGTGGGGGTGATGAGGTGGAGGCAATCAGCACTTGCGGAGACTTTCTCCCTATTGGAAATGGCCATCATTGAGTGCTTGTGAAAGTCAGCACCACTCTCGATTTATACACTTCATTCCAGGCAGACTCTCTGAGGGTGTCACAGTCGACTACACATAATGCTTAAGGCCAGTGACAGATGAATTGTTTGCCAGGGCTGTCAGTTATATAAACTCCCCCTGTGATGACATTAGCCAGAATGAGCAGATAGTCAGAGTCATGTGTGTGTCTGGGTTCCCATAGTTACAGCATGTCAATGATCACACACACAGGGTAGTGTGAGCACTGCCAGATTAACTAGCAATATCTTTACTCACAGGAGATTTCATTCTGTTCATGTTCAGCCAGATCTGCATCTGATTATTGGGAGCACCCAGCTTTCACCCTGCATCAGCTCTACATCTCCAACTTCTCAACCTCCCTGTACCTGGAGCCAGCCTCAACAGGAGGCTGCTGGGTGACAAGCAATCCCACCAATGAACAGTAGGAACACTCAAATATGAGCAAGCCATTGGCTTCTTTAGATATGTAGCAGCTGCCTGGATAGGCCTGGGATACCCTGCTGTATCTCTCAATGAGAATAATTGTGCTGTGTGCTGTAGAACAGATTAGTGAGGATAGGCATGGAACAGGGGCAAGCAGCTCAAACTCTCGGCTAAAGAGTTGAGATGGGGTGGAGGAGGACGATGAAGATACAGTAACATAGTGACTGTGTTCAAAGAACAAAGAAGAATACAGCACAGGAACAGGCCCTTCGGCCCTCCAAGCCCACGCCGCCCCTCGTCCAAACTAGACCATTCTTTTGTATCCTTCCATTCCCACTCCGTTCATGTGGCTATCTAGATAAGTCTTAAACGTTCCCAGTGTGTCTGCCTCCACCACCTTGCCCGGCAGCGCATTCCAGGCCCCCACCACCCTCTGTGTAAAATACGTCCTTCTGATATCCGTGTTAAACCTCCCCCACCTCACCTTGAACCTATGACCCCTTGTGAACATCACCACCAATCTGGGAAAAAGCTTCCCACCGTTCACCCTATCTATGCCTTTCATAATTTTATACACCTCTATTAGGTCACCCCTCATCCTCTGTCTTTCCAGTGAGAACAACCCCAGTTTACCCAATCTCTCCTCATAACTAAGCCCTTCCATACCAGGCAACATCCTGGTAAACCTCCTCTGCACTCTCTCTAAAGCCTCCACGTCCTTCTGGTAGTGTGGCGACCAGAACTGGGCGCAGTATTCCAAATGCGGCCGAACCAACGTTCTATACAACTGCAACATCAGACCCCAACTTTTATACTCTATGCCCTGTCCTATAAAGGCAAGCATGCCATATGCCTTATTCACCACCTTCTCCACCTGTGACGTTACCTTCAAGGATCTGTGGACTTGCACATCCAGGTCCCTCTGCGTATCTACACCCTTTATGGTTCTGCCATTTATCGTATAGCTCCCCCCTACGTTAGTTCTACCAAAATGCAACACTTTGCATTTATCTGGATTGAACTCCATCTGCCATTTCTTTGCCCAAATTTCCAGCCTATCTATATCCTTCTGTAGCTTCTGACAATGTTCCTCACTATCTGCAAATCCAGCCATTTTCGTGTCATCCGCAAACTTACTGATCACCCCAGTTACACCTTCTTCCAGATCGTTTATATAAATCACAAATCCTGGACCAGTAATCCATACAGCTGGAATCTTGATCCAGAGATATGTGGCCAGATTTTCAAGAAGGAGACAGATAATTGGCAGGTAGACAAGTACTCCGACCCCACCGTCCCATCTCCATGAAGGAGGCCTCTCCCCTACCTGCCATATTTTCATTCTGGGGGAAGAGAGGGACTGAATGGAGTCAGACCCACCACCTTTGTTAGCAGCCTGAGGTGGGCAAGACCAGGAGATTAGAATATCCACTTCTATTTGTTGGGACATTGGCCCTGTTGTAATGGTGGGTTTCAGGCCCTTCTCAACCTACCCATCTCTCATGCCCTTCCATATTACTCTCATACCCACATGCCCCCTCATAAAAGTTAACTGAATAACCAATATGGGATTCAGTAAAGTGATCAGTTTAGTGGAGGTGTTATGGAATATGAGGTGGAGATGCCGGCGTTGGACCGGGGTGGGCACAGTAAGAAGTCTCACAACACCAGGTTAAAGTCCAATGGGTTTATTTGGAATCACGAGCTTTTGGAGCGCTGCTCCTTCATCAGGTGAGTGGAGAGGTAGGTTTCACAAACACGGCATATATAGACAAAGACACAATTGCAAGATAATGGTTGAAATGTGAGGCTGCATGAGGACGGCCTCAACCAGGATCTTGGGTTCATGTCACACTACATGTAACCCACACCATTTGGCCTAGGCTTGCAAAATCCTACTAACTGTCCTGGCTTGAGACAATTCACACTTCTTTAACCTATGATTATCCTTCTCTCCACGAGCACTGTCTGTAGCTGTAAAGACTTGATTACCTGAAAGCTCGTGATTCCAAATAAAACTGGAATGCAGTGTTTATGAAACACACAAGGTTAGATTCGTCCCTTTCCTGAGTGCACAACTGCTGACCTCAAATGAGGCCTTGTTTGATAAGTTTTTTCCATTTTCGCTGACAGAGTTGCCTTGTTGTAGCTTAATTTCCACATCAGCATCTGCAGTTTTTAATTGCTTTTAACTATAGTTTCACAAGTCTCAGCAACCCCATGGTGCTTTATTTGAAGTCAACATCCTTAATCTTGCAGAACAAAGTGAATTAAATATTTGGCCATAGCTAGAATCACAATTTAATTTCCACACTGTTGTTGTTTGTGGTGTGATACAATAATGGAACAAGAACCATGAGAGCTTGGTTCCCAAAGTATCACCTGCCATTCTCCTCAATCCAATCGGTGTCTGAGCAGCTCGTTCTGCTAAACCATTTGAAGCTAGGTGAAAAGGCACAGTACGCAGATTGCGTATTCCATTCCTTTGCATAAACTCTTGGAATAAATAACCTGTAACCATTGTACCTTTATCAGAAACAAAAGAATACAGTACACCATGAGTTGCAAAAGCTTGGCATAGCTTCTCGATCGCAATGGGACCGGAAATGTTCACATGATGTGTACTTCTAATCACTTAGAATGCATGTCCACAATGACTAGACACATATGACCCATTAAAGACCCTGCAAAGTCCACATGAAGTCTAGGCCACGGACGATCAGCCCACTCCAATGGATGCAGTGGTGCTGGTGGCAGCATTTTTTGGTTATCTGACAAGCAAACAGAACTTAACCTTGTTCTCCAAGTCCTGATCCATATTAGGCCTCCAAACATATGACCTGGCTAAACATTTCATACTTTTAAATGACCAGGCAGTGGGATGACCACTCTAGACCTCAAAGGATACAACCATCCTACACACACAGCTTATCTTTCCCCTTGCATTTGGTCTCAATTTATCATCCCCTATAACCGTAGGCCAACCCTACATAAGGAATCTCTTCACCTGGGATAGGACAGGGTCCTGGTCTGGCCACTGCTTATTCTGTTTAGCATTCACTGGGGAATGTGAAAGTCTCTCAAACGAGAAAATTGTCTCCAGAGGAAATAATGTCTTGGTTGGCATGTCTGGTAAAGGAAGGTGACTTAACATGTCTGTGTTAGCAATGTCCTTCCCTGCCCTGTACACAATGTTATACTGGCAAGCTGACAATGTGAGAGGCCAGCGCTGTATTCTCATCGATACCATACGAGAAATGCACTTGGATTCACTGAAAAGATCATCAGTGGCTTATGGTTGATACATATAGTGAATGAATGACCATTTCACAGCAAAGATGATAGCAAGACCTTCCTTGACTACCTGCGAATATCTCTTCACAGCTGTTGTCAGCGTATGTGATGCAGAACCAGTAGGGTTTTCTGACCCGTCCTCCATCAGATGAGAGAACACTGTCCCAACACTGTAGGATGACAGAATGAGTTCTCTGTTTTAGTCAAAGTGAACCAGCAGATTAGCTGACTGTAGCAACACTTTTGCATCCTTGAAAGCTCTTTTTTGTGCTGGGCCCCTCTTCCATCAGTGGCACTGATACTGTTGAAAGGTCTGGCAGAACTAACGGTATTAGTTTACCATGCCCAGAAGTGACCTGAGCTTGGACACACTCCTGGTGATTGAAGTTTCCTTGATAGCTCTGACTTTGTCTTCCACAGGGGACAGACTCTGCACGGGGATTTTGTGACCCAAATATTCCACACTCTGTGCCTAGAAGATGCACGTGCTACACTTCAGCCACAGCCCTGCTCCAAAATTCTCTTTAACATTTGATCCGGTTTGCTGAGGTGTTCCTCCTCAGTTTCCCTGTGACCAAGATGTTGTCCAAGTAAACTGCTACATGAGGATTGTCACCGTCCTCTGAAAAATCGCCGGACTAGAGAACACCTAAAAACCAGAGGCTTTGAACAAACCTTTGTGAGTGCTGATTGTGGAAATTGTTCTGAGTCCTCTAACAAAAGCTGCTGGGAAGTGTGGCTCATGTCAATTTTTGGGAACGTCTTGCCTCCTGCAAGGTTTGAAAACAGATCTTCCACCCGCGGCAACGGGAGAGCGTCCAACTTGGAAGCCTGATTAATGGTAAGTTTGTAACCTTTGCAAATGCGCACTGTACCATCACTTTTAAGAACAGGCACAGTTGGAACTTCCCAGTGAGGGAACTGAATAGGTTGAATGATTCCAATCCACTGCAGCTGCTCCAACTCCTCCTCCACTTTGCCTTTCTTGGCATAGGGCACTGCCCTAGGAGTAGCCTGAGGGTCTAACAGCTTGACTGCAGTGCCCCGCAATGTACCCAGTTCATCTGGTTATCTCTGGATATCTCTGAATCCTCTGTCACCTGTGTGTGTTTAATCTCATCCGAGTTCAATGGAACTTTACTGAGCCAGTCACGTCCAGTAAACTTGGCCCTTTTCCTTTTACCACCAGGAGCCGTGCTCTTGTTTTTTGGCTGTTAAATGCAATGTCCACCTCTAACACCCCAAGCAATGGTATAGCCTCTCCGGTGTGCATCTGAAGTTAGATCCCTGCCTGAATACGGGCTGGCACCTGCTTACAACCCCAAATCATCCTGTAGCTCTCCCCACTGATTACAGATGCAGAGCTCCCATGTCCACCTTCATCTTGAATATTTCCATTGACCTCCACAGTAGCATAGCAAGGCTCTGTACATCCCTCACTCACATTAAACACCTTGTAAGAATGCTCCACTCTCTGCTCTGAGCTTTCCAGGTGATGCGTAGCTGACTGAGGCTTTTTCAAATTTGAATTTCCCTGCCCAGCCTTCGACTTGTTCTTAACACCCCTGCACTTCTTAGCTAAATGACAAAAGCATCCATAAATTTGCAAAGATTTGCATAGTGTACCTCCACACCTGAAACATTTCACTGTTATCACCATTTTGCTTGCAGCCTCTTTCTTTACTTGATGCACTGCACCCGCCTGTGCACCACCATTGACCTCATGAATATTTTTTGCATTGCTGGCAGCCATTTCCATTCCCTGAGAAATTTCTATAGCCTTCTTGGAAGCCATTGTGGCTTCTCACAACAAACGATGCTGAATGCTGTCTTCATTAATGCAGACTCGTCTGTCCCAGGATATGTCCTCCAATACTGCTCCAAACCCACAATATTCAGAGAGTTGTCTTAATTCAGCAACAAAGTTCGCACTTTGAGCACTTTTTAGCCTCAGCTGCAATTTCATTTGCCAAGAGTGTTGTAACCTTTTCACAAATTCAGTCTAGTCCCCGTTCTCTTCCATAAACTCACTGATCGTCCCGAACATAGTCATGGTGCTGCTAACCTGTTTTTCATCGATAAACTCATGAACCTGCTCACTGATCAGAGCCCTCGACCACTATTCATGTTGCAAACCAGCGACTCACTGTGCAAATCTTTGTAGTGCCATGCTGAACCTCAAATTTCTCTTTTATTTTGTTGTTTCTTCTCATTGTCAAAAGATGTGGTCACCTGGCCACAAAAAGGGAGCCAAACGTGTTATTGAAAAATGTCAAAATACAGAACACCTTGCACTCAGAAACAGAGGCAGCTAGTTGGTAAGACAACTCATGAAAGCTCCTGCTAACGATGCCGCCACTCACACGTGCTCATACACACTAAAGACATCAGTATCTACATTAAAATAGAAAGCTGCTTACTATAAACACTCTATAACAGAACCCATAGGCCAGTAGAATTAAACAGTGTTCAGAGAAGGCCCCTAGAATCTGAAATAAATTCCCCAAATATCCCCAAATAAACTATGGACCAGGGAAGTGCTAAAACAAGTAAAGAAATGTAGCCAAAGAGTTTGAAAGAAGACAGGTTGTTAAGCCTATAAAGGAAAAGGTTAAGGACTCTACATGAAGTATGAGTGGCAGAAACCTCCCTCTGGCATTAGCTGGGGACAAAGGGAGCTCCCAAACCAAATGGGGGGGTGGAGAACTGTCTCCCCAGTTGACAAGACTCCAGCGAGGCTGGTTGGGTCTACACGAGGACACTGGTATTCCAGAGGACATTGAATATGTTGGAGGAAGCCTCCCCCGCACCCCCCCCCCCCCCCCCCCCCCCCGCCTCCAAAGACAGGTCCTGAACAGGAAGCCAATGAGTGATTTTGCTGACCACTTTATGGCAAATCTCCAAATGTGGAGAAGAGAGCTCCCAAATTGGCCTAGAAAGAGCCTCATGTAGAAAGATGCCTCACGTTGTTGAAAAACCACCCAAAAGTTCCGCAAGAGTTGACCATCGCCCAGAGGGCAGTAGTGTCCCAAAGAATACTGAACCTATCGTACAACTGATCCGCAGAGGGATCCCAACCAGATTGGACCCTGTGCTCATTCACCACCACATTAGATTGCAAGTGGACTGGCCAGAGATAACCACCCCCTTTCAAATGGTTCCTCACCCCCATCACCAGGCCCCCACTCTGTAGATTTATCTGGTATGGATGCAGGAGAGCCTCCTGCCAGAAGGCTGTTTCCTGTTACCCTGGCCCAGAAGGGTTGGCACAGTGAGAAGTCTCACAACACCAGGTTAAAGTCCAACAGGTTTATTTGGTAGCACAAGCCACAAGTTTTCAGAGCGCTGCTCCTTCATCAGCTAAGTGGGAGTTCTGTTCACAAACAGGGCATATACAGACACAAACTCAATTTACAAAATAATGGTTGGAGTGCGAGTCTTTACAGGTAATCAAGTCTTAAAGGTACAGACAATGTGAGTGGAGAGAGGGTTAAGCACAGGTTAAAGAGATGTGTATTGTCTCCAGCCAGGACAGTTAGTGAGATTTTGCAAGTCCAGGCAAGTTGTGGAGGTTACAGATAGTGTGACATGAACCCAAGTTCCTGGTTGAGGCCGTCCTCATGTGTGCGGAACTTAGCTATCAGTCTCTGCTCAGTGATTGTCGTGTGTCGTGAAGGCTGCCTTGGGGAACGTTTACCCGAAGATCAGAGGCTGAATGCCCATGACTGCTGAAGTGTTCCCCAACAGGAAGAGAACACTCCTGCCTGGTGATTGTCGAGCGGTGTTCATTCATCCATTGTCGTAGCGTCTGCATGGTCTCCCCAATGTATCATGCCTCGGGACATCCTTTCCTGTAGCGTATCAGGTAGACAACGTTGGCCGAGTTGCAAGAGTATGTACCGTGTACTTGGTGGATGGTGTTCTCACATGAGATGATAGCATCCATGTCGATGATCCGGCACGTCTTGCAGAGGTTGCTGTGGCAGGGTTGTGTGGTGTCGTGGTCACTGTTCATCCTGAAGGCTGGGTAGTTTGCTGCGGACAATGGTCTGTTTGAGGTTGTGCAGTTGTTTGAAGGCAAGAAGTGAGGGTGTGGGTGGGGGTGTGGGGATGGCCATCCCCACACCCCCACCCACACCCTCACTTCTTGCCTTCAAACAACTGCACAACCTCAAACAGACCATTGTCCGCAGCAAACTACCCAGCCTTCAGGAGAACAGTGACCACGACACCACACAACCCTGCCACAGCAACCTCTGCAAGACGTGCCGGGTCATCGACACGGATGCCATCATCTCACGTGAGAACACCATCCACCAGGTACACGGTACATACTCTTGCAACTCGGCCAATGTTGTCTACCTGATACACTGCAGGAAAGGATGTCCCGAGGCATGGTACATTGGGGAGACCATGCAGACGCTACGACAACGGATGAATGAACACCGCGCAACAATCACCAGGCAGGAGTATTCTCTTCCAGTTGGGGAGCACTTCAGCGGTCATGGGCATTCAGCCTCTGATCTTCGGGTAAGCGTTCTCCAAGGCGGCCTTAATGACGCACAATGCAGAATCGCTGAGCAGAAACTGATAGCCAAGTTCCGCACACATGAGGACGGCCTCAACCAGGATCTTGGGTTCATGTCACACTATCTGTAACCCATACGACTTGCCTGGGTTTGCAAAATCTCACTAACTGTCCTGACTGGAGATAATACACATCTCTTTAACCTGAGCTTAACCCTCTCCACTCACATTGTCTGTACTTTTAAGACTTGATTACCTGTAAAGACTCGCATTCCAACCATTATTTTGTAAATTGAGTTTGTGTCTTTAATATGCCCTGTTTGTGAACAGAACTCCCACTCACCTGATGAAGGAGCAGCGCTCTGAAAGCTTGTGGCTTGTGCTACCAAATTAATGTTGGACTTTAACCTGGTGTTGTGAGACTTCTTACTGTGCTTACCCCAGTCCAAAACTGGCATCTCCACACCAGAAGGGTTGGCCCAAGCTCAGGGACCAACTGCCTGTGCCAACCAAAAGCACCTGGCACCAGAAACTGGAACTCTCCTGCTGTGTTAACACTCAAACTGGACCCTGAACCAGAATCCCCTAAAGAGGTCAAGGTGTCTTTAAAACAGCCCACTCTCCTGAACCTCAGCTAAACTCCAGTCTCTGAGTCCAAATACATGAGCCAACAGGTTAGCAAGGTGGACAGGTTGGAGCTAGGTCTGACAGAAGCAAACCAATCTAATAATCCCGGTTGCCAGCGAGTGTGATCATAGAATCATAAACTCCCTACAGTGCAGAAGGCGGCCATTCAGCCCATCGAGTCTGCACTGATAATAATCCCACCCAGACACCACCCATGTAACCCCAGGTATTTACCCTGCTAATCCCCCGTAACCTACACATCTTGGGACACTAAGGGGCAATTTACCATGGCCAATCCACCTAATCCTTACATCTTTGGACGGTGGGAGGAATCTGGAGCAGCCAGAGGAAACCCACACAGACATGGGGAGAACATGCAAACTTCACACAGACATTGACCCAAGCCAGGAATCAAACCAGAGTTCCTGCCGCTGTGAGGCAGCAATGCTAACCACCCTGCCACCAGCACTGCCCTGTGGATTGCTGCAAGCAGCTCAACCATAACTCCCACCCTGAGCTAACCACCCTGTCAAAACCCCAGACCCCTTTTGAGGAAACATAACCAGGAATGCCTGACCTCCAACAGAGAGGAGTCAGAGCTCTAACCCTGAATAGACTTTGCCACGCTGCAGGGAACCACCATTGGCTCTGCCAGCTGTGTGTCTAATGTGCCTGCAGCATTGAGATAATCCTTCAGCATTATCCTCTTTCTCAAAGACCACAAAAAATGAAATGGAATTCATTTTATTTTTCTCCAGTGGGGGAGGCATGTTTCATCCAGAAGACAGGAAGGAAAATATATATCTACATCAACCCGGCTACTTTATCAAATTATTATTTTATTTTAAAAATGGACAAAGGCTTTACCCTGAAATGTTTGATTATGATGTGGAGATGCCGGCGTTGGACTGGGGTAAACACAGTAAGAAGTCTCACAACACCAGGTTAAAGTCCAACAGGTTTATTTGGTAGCACAAGCCACTAGCTTTTGAAACGCTGCTCCTTCATCAGGTATATGGGAGATCTGTTCACAAACAGGGCATACAGACACAAACTCAATTTACAAAATAATGTTTGGAATGCGAGTCTTTACAGGTAATCAAGTCTTAAAAGTACAGACAATGTGAGTGGAGAGGGTTAAGCTCAGGTTAAAGAGATGTGTATTGTCTCCAGACAGGACAGTTAGTGAGATTTTGCAAGCCCAGGCAAGTCGTGGGAGTTACAGATAGTGTGACATGAACCCAAGATCCCGGTTGAAGCCGTCCTCATGTGTGCGGAACTTGGCTATCAGTCTCTGCTCAGCGACTCTGCGTTGTGTGTTATGAAGGCCACCTTGGAGAACGCTTACCCGAAGATCAGAGGCCGAATGCCCGTGACTGCTGAAGTGCTCCCCAATTGAAAGAGAACACTCCTGCCTGGTGATTGTCGAGCGGTGTTCATTCATCCGTTGTCTCACTAACTGTCCTGTCTGGAGACAGTATACATCTCTTTAACCTGTGCTTAATGCTCTCTCCACTCACATTGTCTGTATGTTTAAGACTTGATTAACTGTAAACACTCGCATTCCAACCATTATTTTGTAAATTGAGTTTGTGTCTTTATATGCCCTGTTTGTGAACAGAACTCCCACTTAGCTGATGAAGGAGCAGTGCTCCGAAAGCTTGTGCTACCAAATAAACCTGTTGGGCTTTAACCTGGTGTTGTGAGACTTCTTACTATGTTTGATTAGCCGTGACTCATACCAGAGGAATCTTTAACCTTCAGAAACGAGCAGGGACTCTTTTATTGTGATCTGCCCTGGACCCCTTTCTTTCTCTTTCCTCTCTTCTATTGTACGAGTGCAAATGGGGAGAAGTTGCAAAACCCCTTTCCCGCATTTTGTGTGTGAAATAAAACAACTCTTTTTATTTGATCTTACCTTGAGTTTGCTGTGGAGTTATTAATAGAGGATCGGATCACTCCAAACTGAAGGGTTGGAGAAAATGCTTATAAAAGAGGGAAATTAAAAAACAAAAAGCACCTTTCTGTTTACGGGTGGGTAGTGTGAGGAGAAATCAGGACAGTTTAAATTAACCCCCCTCCTGTCTGTAACACTATTCAAACTGCATCTTGATTTTCAATGCCAAGATCATTTCTCACTATTGCACATCTCCTTTCCATTTCTTCCAATCTTCTGACTTGGAACATACCCTTCAATATTCAGATCCAGGCCCTGGTGTCTCTGTAAGGATTATTATCTTTTAAATATTTATTCATTTGCAGGATGTGGGCGTCGCTGGCTGGTCAGCATTTATTGCCCATCCCTAGTTGCCCTTGAGGAGGTGGTGGTGAGCTGCCGTCTTGAATCGCTGCAGTCCATGTGGTGTAGGTACATCCACAGTGCTGTTAGAGAGCATGTTCCAGGATTTTGACCCAGCGACAGTGAAGGAATGGCGATATATTTCCTAGTCAGTATGGAGTGTGACCTGGAGGGCAATATCCAGGTGGTGGTGTTCCCAGATATTGGCTGCACTTGACCTTCTAGATGGTAGATGTCATGGGTTTGGAAGGTGCTGCTGACAGATCCTTGGTGAGTTGCTGCAGTGCATCTCACATTTGGTATACACTGCGGCTAATGAGCATCAGTGATGGAGGGAGTGAATGCTCTAGGTGATGGATGGGGTGTCAATCAAGCCAGTTGCTTTGTCCTGGATGGTGTCGAGCTTCTTGAAGGTTGTTGGATCCAGGCAAGTGAAGTGTCACACTCCTGAGTGCCTTGCAAATGGTGGACAGGCTTTGGGGAGTCAGGAGGTGAGTTACTCACTGCAGATTCACAGCCTCTGACCCGCTCTTGTAGCGATAGTATTTATATGGCTGGTCCAGTTCAGTTTCTGGTCAATGTTGATAGTGGGGGATTCAGCGAAGGTAATGCTATTGGATGTGAGGGGATTCTCTCTTGTTGGAGTTGGTCATTGCCTGGCACTTGTGTGGCACAGATGTTACTCTAGCCAAAGCCCGAATGTTGTCCTGATCTTACTGCATATGGACATGGACTGCTTCAGTGTCTGAGGAGTTGCGAATGATACTGAATGTTGTGCAGTCCTCAGCGAACATCCCCACTTCTGACCTTACGATGGAAGGAAGGTCATTGATGAAGCAACTGAAGATGTTTGGGCCTAGGGCACTACCCTGAGGGACTCCTGCAGAGATGTCCTGGAACTGGTTGATTGATATCCAACAACACAACTATCTTTCTTCATGCCAGGTATGACTCCAACCAGCAGAGAGTTTTCCCCAATTCCCACTTACTTCAGTTTTGCTAGACTTCTTTGATGCCACACATGGTCAAATGGTGCCTTGATGTCAAAGGCAGTCACTCTCACCTCACCTCTGACCATCAGCTCTTTTGTCCATGTTTGAACCAAGACTGTAATGAGGTCAGGAGCTTAGTGATCTTAGCAGATGTCCCCTTGATGACCCCTTCCATCATTTTACTGATGATTGAGAGTAGACTGGAGGGGGCGGTAATTGGCCGGGTTGGATTTGCCGTTTGTTGTGTACAGGGCCTACCTGGAAAATTTCCCACATTGTTGTGCAGATGCCAGTGTTGTAGCTCTACTGGAACAGATTGGCTAGCGAAGCGGCTAATTCTGGAGAAAAAGTCTTCAATACTATTGCCGGATTATTGTCAGGGCCAATTGCCTTTTCAGTTTCCAGTGCCCTCAGCCATTTTTTGGTATCATGTGGAGTGAATCAAAGACTGACATCTGTGACGCTGGGGATCTCCGGAGGAGGTCGAGATAGATCATCCACTTGGCATTTCTGGCTGAAGATTGTTGAGAATGTTGCAGCCTTATCTTTTGCACTGATGTGCTGGGCTGCTCCATCATGTGGGGAGATGGTGGTGTAGTGGTATTGTCACTAGATTAGTAATCCAGAGACTCTGGGTAAGATCTGGGGACGCTGGTTCAAATCCCACCACAGCAGATGCTGAATTATGATTTCAACAAAAATCTGGAATTAAGAATCTACTGATGACTATAAAAAAGGTGACAAACACAAGAAGGGAGGTGGTCAACGCAGTGCAAGGAGATGGTCTGGGGAAGGATAACCAGTTTGCGACAGGTAGGGACAGAGCGTGCAATCAAAAGAATGTACTAACAAATCGGGTCCATATAAAGGCTAGCATAGAGACACTTTACCTGAATGCACGTAGCATTCGAAACAAAGTGAATGAGTTGATGGCACAAATCAGTACAAATGGGTATGATCCAGTGGCCATTACAGAAACGTGGTTGCAGGGTGACCAGGACTGGGAACTGAATATCCAGGGGTATCAGACATTTCGGAAGGATAGACAGGAAGGAAAAGGAGGTCGGGTAGTTTTGTTAATTAAAGATAACATCAGGGCGGTACTGAGAGACGATATAGGCTGTAAGGAGCAGAATGTGGAATCGTTGTGGGTGGAGATAAGGAATAGTAAGGGGAAAAAGTCACTGGTGGGCGTGGTCTATAGGCCCCCAAATAATAACTTTGAGGTGGGTCGGGCTATAAACAAGCAAATAATGGATGCGTGCAAAAACGGAACAGCAATAATCATGGGGGATTTTAGCCTGCATATTGATTGGTTGACTCAAGTCGGACGCGGTGGACTTGAGGAAGAGTTCTTAGAATGCTGTCGGGATAGTTTCCTCGAACAGTATGTTACAGAACCTACGAGGGAGCGAGCTATCTTGGATCTGGTCCTGTGTAATGAGACAAGTAAAATTAATGATCTTCTTGTGAGGGATCTTCTTGGAATGAGTGATCACAATATGGTTGAATTTCTAATACAAATGGAGGGTGAGAAAGTAGGGTCCCAAACCAGTGTCCTCTGCTTGAACAGAGGGGGGAGTACAATAGGATGAGGGCAGAATTGGCTAATGTAGACTGGGAGTGCAGACTAGTTGGTAGGACAGCTGAGCAACAGTGACGGATTTTTAAGGAGATTTTTCTTAGTACTCAGCAAAAATATATTCCTGAGATAAAAAAGGAATGTAAGAAAAGGGATAACCAGCCGTGGATAACTAAGGAAATAAAGGAGAGTATTAAATTAAAAACCGATGCGTACAGAGTGGCCAAAACTAGTGGGGAATTAGAAGATTGGGAAAGCTTTAAAAAACAACAAAGAACTACTAAGAAAGCGATAAAGAAAGGAAAGATAGATTATGAAACTAAACTAGCACAAAATATAAAAACTGATAGTATAAGTTTTTACAAATATATAGAAAGGAAAAGAGTAGCTAAAGTAAATGTTGGACCCTTAGAAGACGAGAAGGGGGATTTAATAATGGGAAACGAGGAAATGGCCGAGGCCTGAAACAAGTTTTTTGTGTCGGTCTTCACAGGAGAGGACACAAATAGCTTACCGAAAATTGATGGTCGTGGGACTGTAGGGGGTGAGGTCCTTAAAACGATTACGATTACTAAAGAGGTAGTGCTTGGTAGGCTAATGGGACTAAAGGTAGACAAGTCCCCGGGCCCAGATGAAATGCATCCCAGAGTACTGAAAGAAATGGCAGAAGTAATAGCGGATGCATTGGTTGTAATTTATCAAAATTCGCTGGACTCTGGGGAAGTGCCGGCTGATTGGAAAACAGCTAATGTAACGCCACTGTTTAAAAAAGGTGGACAAAAGGCAGGGATTGGTGCTGGGGCATCAACTATTTACCATATACATAGACGATCTGGAGGAGGGGACCGAGTGTAGGGTAACAAAGTTTGCGGATGACACAAAGATGAGTGGGAAAGCGAATTGCGTGGAGGATGCGGAAAGTCTGCAGAGAGATTTGGGTAGGCTAAATGAGTGGGCGAGGATCTGGCAGATGGGAGTATAACGTTATCCACTTTGGAAGGAATAATAGTAAAATGGACTATTATTTAAATGGTGAAAAATTACAACATGCTACTGTGCAGAGGGACCTGGGGGTCCTTGTGCATGAATCGCAAAAACTCAGTTTGCAGGTGCAGCAGGTGATCAAGAAGGTGAATGGAATGTTGGCCTTTATTGCGAAGGGGATGGAGTATAAAAGCAGGGAGGTCTTGCTGCAATTGTACAGGGTACTGGTGAGGCCGCAACTGGAGTACTGTGTGCAATTTTGGTCCCCTTATTTGCGGAAGGATGTATTGGCCCTGGAGGGAGTACAGAGAAGGTTCACCAGGTTGATACCGGAGATGAGGGGGTGTGGCTTATGAGGAGAGATTGAGTAGACTGGGCCTGTACTCGCTGGAGTTTAGAAGGCTGAGGGGAGATCTTATAGAGACATATAAGATAATGAAGCGGCTAGACAGGGTAGAGGCAGAGAGATTCTTTCCACTTAGAAAGGAAACAAGAACGAGAGGACACAGCCTCAAAATAAGGTGGAGTCAGTTTAGAACAGAGTTGAGGAGGAACTTCTTCTCTCAGAGGGTAGTGAATCTCTGGAATTCTCTGCCCATTGAAGCAGTGGAAGCTACCTCGTTAAATATGTTTAAGTCACAGGTAGATAGATTTCTGATCAATAAGGGAATTAAGGGTTATGGGGAGCGGGCAGGTAAGTGGAACTAAACCACTATCAGATCAGCCATGATCTTATTGAATGGCGGGGCAGGCTCGAGGGGCTAGATGGCCTACTCCTGCTCCTATTCTTTATGTTCTTAAACTATTGTCTGGTTTGCTAATGTGATTGACAGGGTAGATTCAGAACAAATGTTTCTGATGGTGGGGGAGCCTAGAACTAGGGGTCATAGTTTGAGAATAAGGTGTGAACCTTTTAGAACTGAGGTGAGGAGAAATTTCTTCGCCTAGAGAGTGGTGAATCTGAAATTCACTATCACAGAAAGTAGTTGAGGCAAAATTTTGTGAGATTTCAAGAAGAAATTAGATTGAGCTCATGGGGCTAAAGGGATCAAGGGATATGGGGGGAAGGCGGGATCAGGATAGTGAATTTGATGATCAGCCATTCTGAAAATGGCGGAGCAGGCTCAAAGGGCCGAATGGCCTACTCCTGCTTCTAGTTTCTATGTATGCATGAATCATAGAAATCCTACAGTACAGAAAGAGGCCATTCGGCCCATCGAGTCTGCACCGACCACAATCCCACCCAGGCCCTACCCCCATATCCCTACATATTTACCCACTAATCCCTCTAGCCTACGCATCTCAGGACACTAAAGGCAATTTTTAGCATGGCCAATCAACCTAACCCGCACATCTTTGGACTGTGGGAGGAAACCGGAGCCATGTTTTAAAATGGCTGTGTCTTGACATAGCTGCAGCACACCAAGCCTGTACTTTTTATTTTATATTAATCTAACTCTTTATCATTATTGATACAGATCTTGATAATTGTTTCAATATGGTCTGATTTATCAGTATATGGTGCTGAGGTTAATAACATCATGCTGGAAGATTTAATATTGTGTGTTGTTGTATCTGTTAATTCTCAGATACTTTTGACCAGTTTACTTACTCAAAGGTTTTACCCCGATGCCCTTATTTGCAAGATGGACAAAAGACAAACTCAACCTTAAATTACGCACATAAAACAAGAGGATACCCCAGATTCAAGTATACTACCCGCAAAGATAGTTTGGTTAAACTGCAGGCCCGATTCTCTGAGTCCCTCTGGTCCGTCATCACGAAGGTGAGTCTCGATGGCAGCTTTTTCCTTCCTTCCTTCCTTCTCTGGTCAGTCTTCTGGATGGTCGAGGTCGCCTCCCTCGTCGGGCCTTCGCTGTTGGTTTGTCTGAGATGTGTACCATTATCCCCCTGCCTGCCTGAAACCTCTCTGGCTTCTGACCAATGAGGTCTCAGGAGGGGGCCCCAATACCCAGTGGGTTTCTTGATGTCTGCCTGACAGGACACTGGGGCCCGCTCCCAGGTGTCCATCTCCATGGTGTTGCTTACATGTAACCTGTTGCCATGCAAGATAACTGCAGGAACTCCCGGTGACAGAAGCCCGATCTGGGCTTCTAACAATAGGCCGGTGCATTTCAATGGGGTGCGATGATCTCCTGCTGGGTCTCAGTAAGAAGTGCAATGATCCTTGATGGGTGATTGATAGGCCAGGCCCTGACATGTTCCTGTGTCTTTGTATATTTGACCTAAGTCAAGTCTGGCCTGCCCGAGGTTTGGCTGTGTTTGATTTTAATATGCCCAATTCTTTAATTTAGGATATCCAATTTAATCGGCCTTAAAACTAGGCCCTGATTATATTACCGCAGTGTTTTCAAATCTGTTTTTCAATTTGTTTGTATTGAAATAGAAAAAAAAGCCAACTCTAAAATAGAAGATTTGAGGCAAGTGCCATTCTGTAATATTCATTTGTACATTGGTGTAATGAATCAGAACATACTGATTGCACAGCACGAGTTCCCAATGGAAATCTTTGCTTCTATTTCTTATTAACCCTTTCAATCATAATCAAGTGGGTGATGGAACTAATGCCATAGTGCACAGAAATAGAGTTCTGCACTCGCACCAGCGTGTAGTCTGAACATTGAGACTGTCTGAGTGCAAACAGCTTTTAAATATTTTCATTTCTCATTATGCTTTCATTCATTTAAAGTTTATGTTGCGTTATCTTTCTTTCTGACATTAATTAATCCTCAGGCCTTCATTTCCTTTGGTTTATTAGAACTGTGATGTTTGAAGGTTCCCTGGCGGATCTTAACTGGCCGGGCACCGCTGCTGGTAGAAACCACACAAAGATTAAAGTTTGATTAATAACGTTGAATTAAATTTTAATCAGAATAAATGGTCAGATTATATTTGTTATTAACAATCGCTCAATCCCAAGAGGTTAGTGTGAGAGTCTGAGTTCTGGAGCTGTCTGTTACTATAGTTTGACCAATCCTTGGCTCAGCTCCTGGCTGCATTGTTGTTCTCTGTTTGAAGAAGAAAATGAGGTCTGTTAGACACACTCACGGGGCATTCCTCTGACAGGCTCTGGGCTAGCATTGCTTCAGCTCACCATTCACTCACTTGGGGATATTTCTCGAGCAGTATGGTTGAGGTTGTTGGTTTGTTTGCAGCTTAACATGGGCACCCTTACTGGAGTCATGAGTCTGGAGGAGATGACTTTATTATCTATCAGCCAATCTGTAACATGATGGCCTTACTGAAATAAAGGCGGCACAGAGGATGAATGCAGCTTGAGCCATAACCAGGATCATTGGCACAGGCCTTCATATGTAAACTCAAGAGAATGGAGCTTCTGTCAGTCGACACAGATGCCAGGCTGCTGATAGGAATCAAAGCAATTTGTATGGCATCCTGGAAAATCTGCCACGCCAGCAAAATTTCTCGTCATGTTTTGCTAAGAGATATAGCTGTGTATAGTCACCGGCACGTCAATGTAAAGAGAACTGGGAGGTATTGCTGTTGTCAGGGTGTGAATAGCAGGAGAATTCTGGCCTACTGTCTGTAGGACTTTCCCAGAAATGGATTCTTCGACATGACCTTCAAGAACGTTGCTGCAAGTAGAAAATTCTTCAGGAGGAAACTGCAGAGCTGTCAATTCTGATTGCAGAACTGCTGTTTACGCTGCTGGCACTGTGCAACCATGTTGTGGCCATCATTAAAAGCCCCATGTCCCTGTTATCAATGGGCTTACCTTCCTCACCATGTGTTGGAATTAGCATAGAAGTCAAGGGTCTTTTTGGGATTTGAACAGCGAACGGCAGGCCAAGGTGACTTTGAAGGTGGATGGCAAAGGAGGAATCGTACATCTGCCCTCCAGTCTTGCTACAGGGCGAGGCTGGGGCTACTTGTCTATCGCAGCAGCTTAGAATATGCCATACTTGTGGTAAATGCGACCTCATTACGGCCAACTGCAGCACAATGAACCATAAGAACTGCAAGCAGGAAAGCCATCCAACGCAGGGCAACAAGCAGACTAGGTGGTGCCATCCGTTTGGGATCATTTCTAAACAACTCGCCCAAACTTCTGCCTCATGCACAGGTGTTGAAAACCAAGGAGAGATGCGTTGATGGAATGATGAGCATGGTTACCATGAAGGAGACCTATGACCCTCAACCCACCAAGCCCTCCATTAGGAAGGAAACAACCTGGGAGGACTAACAAGGCAAGGGAATACACAATGAACAGTAGGCCAGTAGGAAGCACAGAGGACCAGAGGGGCCTTGCTCTGTCTGTCCAAAGATCCCTGAATCATAGAATTCCTACAGCGTAGAAGCCCATTCGACCCATCAAGTCTGCACCAACTCTCCGACAGAGCATTCCACCCAGGTCCTATCCCCCCAACCTCACATATTTGCCCCAATAATCCTCTAATCAGCACATTTTGGACAATAAGGGGCAATTTACCATGACCAATCCACCTAACCTGCATATCTTTGATCTGTGGAAGAAAAACAGAGCACCCAGAGGAAATCCACACAGACACAGGGAGAACATGCAAACTCCACACAGACAGTGACCTGAGGCTGGAATCGAACTCGGGTCCCTGGTTGGTGATCAACCAACCTACTTGCAACTGTGTCTGACAGGAAGATCTCCAATAGCTTGTGCTACTCAGGGATATAATTCCCTTTGTGTAGAACAAAAGTGAGTGCCTGTCTCATCAGCTTAGTTCAGAAGGTGGCCTTTGACAGATTTACTGAGGTACATGATGGATGTGCTCTCCAAAGTGGGGTTTGGGGAGGGAATCCACAATGGGATCCATCTGCTCCACACAAACTTCAGTACCACAGTTTTACTCACTGGGTGGGACTTGAAAATCTTACTGATCAAATCTGGAGTTAGTCAGTGCTGTCCTCTCCCCCATCTCGTTTGTGTGTTGAATTGAACCATTAGCTGACTCCATCAGGAAGGATGTGGGTACAAGAGGGGTGAACAATCCCAGACAGCAGAGGCAGTCAGGTCAGAGCCTCCTGTACATGGAAGATGTTGCCGTCTTCTGCTCAGATCTGCTGTCAGTGTGCAGACTGATCAACACTGCGACCGGTTTGAACTGACCTTGGAAGCCAAAGAAAATCATGACAAGCCCTTTTGTTTGAAAAGGGCTGCAGGGAAAAGCCTGGGAACTACAGGCCAGTGAGCCTCACATCTGTAGTGGGTAAGTTGTTAGAAGGTATTCTGAGAGACAGGATCTACAGGCATTTAGAGAGGCAAGGACTGATTAGGGAGAGTCAGCATGGCTTTGTGAGTGGAAAATCATGTCTCACAAATTTGATTGAGTTTTTTTGAAGGGGTAACCAAGAAGGTCGATAAGGGCAGTGCAGTTGATGTTGTCTACATGGACTTTAGCAAGGCCTTTGACAAGGTACCGCATGGTAGGTTGTTGCATAAGGTTAAATCTCACAGGATCCAGGGTGAGGTAGCCAAATGAATACAAAATTGGCTGGACGGCAGAAGACAGAGGGTGGTTGTAGAGGGTTGTTTTTCAAACTGTAGGCCTGTGACCAGCGGTGTGCCTTAGGGATCAGTGCTGGGTCCATTGTTATTTGTCATTTATATTAATGATTTGGATAAGAATTTAGGAGGCATGGGTAGTAAGTTTGCAGATGACATCAAGATTGGTGGCATAGTGGACAGTGAAGAAGGTTATCGAGGATTGCAGCAGGATCTTGATCAATTAGGCCAGTGGGCTGATGAATGGCAGATGGAGTTTAATTTAGATAAATGCAAGGTGATGCATTTTGGTAGATCGAACCAGGGCAGGACTTAGTTAATGGTAGGGCGTTGGGGAGTGTTTTAGAATAAAGAGATTTCGGGGTACAGGTTCATAGCTCCTTGAAAGTAGAGTCACAGGTGGACAGAGTGGTGAAGAAGGCATTCAGTATGCTTGGTTTTATTGGTCAGAACATTGAATACGATGTCTTGTTGAAGTTGTACAAGACATTGGTAAGGCCACACTTGGAATACTGAGTGCAATTCTGGTCATCCTATTATAGAAAGGATATTATTAAACTAGAAAGAATGCAGAAAATATTTACTTGGATGCTACTGGGACTTAAGGGTTTGAGTTATAAGGAGAGGCTGAATAGACTGGGACTTTTTTCTCTGGTGCGTAGGAGGTGAGAGGTGATCTTATAGAGGTCTATAAAATAATGAGGGGCATAGATCAGCTCGATAGTCAATATCTTTTCCCAAGGTAGGGGAGTCTAAAACTAGAGGGCATAGATTTAAGGCGGAGGGGAGAGATACAAAAAGGTCCAGAGGGGCAATTTTTTCACACAGAGGGTGGTGAGTGTCTGGAACAAGCTGCCAGAGGTAGTAGCAGAGTTGGGTACAATTTGTCTTTTAAAAAGCGTTTAGACAAATACGTGGGTAAGGTGGCTATAGAGCGATATGGGCCAAACACAGGCAATTGGGACTGCCTAAGAGGTTAAAAACAAAGGGTCAGCATGGACAAGTTGGGCCAAAGGACTTGTTTCCATGCTGTAAACCTCTCTAGCTCTAAGAGCAAGGTCACGACTGGGTCAACCAATCCTTTGTCACCTTGACCATCAGGTCAACTTATCTGAATGAACTTGAGATATGGTTTATAGAGGCTGGGAAGTGCACCAAAACCTGGAAGGAGGGTAGAGCCATGGTAAAACTAAAACTGGTTATGTGGGAGTGACATTTCCTCTCCAGTGTGGCCAAGAACCTGGTTATCAGGCATGAGGCACTCTAGATGTTGCTGTATGTGCTGCAGGTCTGGCCTACGCTCCACTCGCCTGCCATGGGGTCACCTGAGCTATCTTCCACCCTATCTGGAGATTGAAAATGATCATGTCTACACGGAGCTGATGTACAAACCTCGAGATAAAGAAGGTGGGGGTGTGGAAGCACACCCAACATCTCCCTCATCCTGATGCCCACATTTGTGCCCAGCTGCATTAAGCTGTACGTAGAACCTCATACACAAACACCAAGTGCTGAGGTTCTATCCTGCCCCATGCTGTGAAGGATAGGTCTGCTCATGTTGCCATGGAATGTTCCATTTGCTTACCCCCTGTGGAAATGTTTATGCAGAAAAACACCTTTGACCTCAAGCCCATCAAGCAGTGGTCGACATATAACGTCCTTGATGCCCTGAGGGAAAAGAAGATGGTGGACCCCTTTGAGTGGTTCCTGAACAGATTGTCAGAGTCATTTGCCTCATCACCAGAACTTTCAAACAAGCACCAATATCTAGCTTGGTTGGTGGTGAGAAAAGCTTTCCCTGTCAAATCCTTCCTGCACACCCCAAGTTTCACCAACTGCACACACTTCACTAAGAAGCTATGATTGTCCACCTTCTTCTGGAATAAATCTTTGCAAAGTTGGTCTAAAATGAGATGCAGTGGTTTTCGGGAAGGTTTGTCCCAAGAGGCTCAATGACACAGACTCTGAGCTCTATCGCTATTCAAGGGATGTGTCCTGAGATAAACCAGAAGTGCTGAGTGGATGATCGATCCCAGCTTCCTTCAGAAGATTCCCAGCATCACAGATATCAGTCTTGAGCCTATTCAATTCACTCCACATGATATCAAGAAATGGCTGAAGGCACTGGATAAAGACAATGGGCCCGTGCACTTTACCCTTTTGGTGAGCTCCTCCCATGGTCAGCTTTAAATGTTAGGGTCAGTTCCCTCAATACCCCTGCGCTGTAGCCGTCAAGTCCTCTGGGTTGATCCATGACTCTGCCGTTGTTTTAATCTGCGACAGGCAGTGGAATTCCAAAGCCCTCAGCCAATGATTTCCAGTAGTCTCTGCTGGTCGTTACTGACCCCATTTACCTCCCGTAGCTTTTAGATACACAGACCATAACCTATCTACAAACAGTTCCAGTGCCTATCCACTTGCTGCCAGGTCTCTTTGTCCTGCAAGAAACTACTGCCCCAATGTAATTAAAATCACATCCGTAAAAACTTGTCGTATTTTCAACCCCCCCCCCCCCACCCCACCCCCCCCACCCCCACCCCACCCCACTGCCCCCCTCCCGGTATTAATAGCTCCTGATAAACTTTGGAAACTCAGAGAAAACAAGATCAGCTTTTTAACCTGGTCTTCATCACAATTGTTAAATCTCCCTACCTGTCCTATGCAAAGTGGACAGAGGTGAACCACCCCCCCCCCCCCTCCCCCACCGCCAGGCTTAGCTTTGGCAAGTTGGCTAGCAGCTCCGGTAGGTAATTGGAGGGTGGTTTATGGACAACATTGCTACTTTGTAATGGTGCTGATCACAGCCTGCTGGAGGTCAGCGAAACCTCTGCTGTGGCAGACAGCACACCAGTGTCGGTGCACCAGGTGCTTTGGGAGCTGGCCAACTCCTGCTGTACTGACTTCCATCACTAGACTCTGCCCTCACTTTGTGCCTTCCTCGAGCACTATGGGACTGGTCAGACCCCGGCCCTTGATAGTGTTATGGTCAGCTTCTGGATCTTTTCTCTACAGAGACTGTGGTCGGCCTCCTCATATGCCTGACTCTGAGCTACCCTTTAAGCTGTCTTAACATCTTTCAGCTGCCCCTCAGCATTGCCATCCTCTCTAGATTCCTGGTACTCTGCTCCCATTAAGCCTGGCACTCCCTGGCATTGTAAATACCCTACTGCACTCCTTGAATCCTCCTCCAGCATTCACCTCTCCTGCATTTCATTACTTAATTCTGCAGCAGACTGACCCACCAGGACTTCCCTATCTGTATGGGATGAGTTAAGAAACAACAAGGGGCAAAAAACATTGGTGGGAGTGGTATACAGACCACCAAACTGTAGTGGTAATGCTGGGGAAAGCATTAGACAGGAAATCAGAGATGCATGTGTTAAAGGAACATCTATGATTATGGGCGACTTTAATAATCATATAGATTGGGAGAGTCAAATTAGCAGGGTATATGTATGGGGTTACAGGAATAGGGCCTGGGTGGGATTGTGATCAGTACAGACTTGATAGGCCGAATGGCCTCCTTCTAGCCTCCTTAGAATCATAGAGATTCCATGATTCTTCTATGATGCTATGACTCAGTACAATAGAGGATGAATTTCTGGAGTGCATATGGGATGGTTTTCTGGAGCAATACATTGAGGAGCCAACAAGGGAACAGACCATCTTGGACTGGGTGTTGTACAATGAAAAATAATTAGTTGGCAATCTAGTTGTGAAAGAACCCTTGGGGTCGAGTGACTATAATATTGTAGAATTCTTTGTCAAGGCGGACAGTGATGTAGTTGATTCTGAGACCAGGATCCTGAATCTCAATAAAGGGAACTATGATGGTATGAGGCATGAATTGGCCATGATGGACTGGGAAACGTTACTGAAAGGAAATTCAGTGCACAAGCAATGGCAGGCAGTTAAATAACAAATAGGTGAACTCCAGAAGTTGTATATTCCTGATTGGTGCAAGAGTGATAAGGGAATTGTGGCCAACCATGGCTTACAAGGGAAATTAGAGATAGTATCAGATTCAAGGAAGAATTATACACATTGGCAAGAAAAAGCAATAGGCTGAGGATTTGGAGCAGTTTAAAATTCAGAAAATGAGGACCAAGGGATTGATTAAGAAGCGAAAAATAGAGTATGAAAGTAAGTTAGTGGGGAAACATTAAAACTAACTGTAAAGGTTTCTATAGATATGTAAAGAGAAAAAAATTGCCAAAAACAAATGTAGGTCAGAATTGGGAGAATTGATAACAGGGAATAAAGAAATGGCTGATAAAATTAAATTTGTCCCTTGCTTCAGTCTTCACAAAGGAAGACATGAATAATGTACCAGAAGTGCTGAGAGAAACATGTTCCAGTGAGGCGCTGAAGGGAATCAGCATTAGTAGAGAAATGATTTTGGGGAAATTGATGGGATTGAAGGTGGATAAATCACCAGGTCCTGATAATCTTCATCCCAGAGTACTTAAGAAATGGCCCTGGAAATATTAATTCATAGAATCCCTACAGTACAGAAAGAGGCCATTCGGCCCATCGAGTCTGCACCGACCACAATCTGTGGTCTCTGTAACACTACCGGACCACCACCTCCCCCCTCCCCCCCACCCCCCCACCCCAGCTCATCTACTGACTCAGCTATGAATGTATTGCCTCAGTGATTATTACAATGCTCTTCTGACTGGTCTCCCATCTTCCACCTACATAAACTCGAGTTGACAACTCTGCCACCCAGATCTAACTCATACCAAGTCTAGTTCACCCAATAACCGTGGCGCTTACTGATTTATATTGGCTTCTGGTCCAACAATGCCTGGTGTTTAAAACGATAATCTTTGTTTTTAAATTTGACATGGTCTCACCTCTCTGCAAACTCCTCCATGTCTACAATCCTGTGAAATCTTTACCCTGCTCCAATTTTGTGCATTCCCAAATTTCATCACTCCATCACTGGTAGCTTCTGCTGCCTAGCCCTAAGCTCTGGAATTCCCGCCCTTAAATATGTTCTTCTCCTCTCTCCTCCTTCAAGATCTACCTTCAAACCAACTATTTTGATCAAACCTTTGGTCACCTCTCCTAATATTTCCTTGTGGTTTGGTGTCAAACGTTGCTTGGTAACGCTTCTGTGAAGCACCTTGGGACGCTTTACTATTTACATTTATTTTACATTGAAGCTGCTATATAAATGCAAGTTGCTGTCAGAGGGGGTAATTGACTCTGGATGTTCTTGCTCTATCCTTCACCTTTATTTGCAGACAATGTTCCTTGTTCTACCATTGGCAGCTTCCTATTATCCTCTAAAACTCTTGATCCAGAACTATTCTCACAGCTGAACTTGTCTCCAATTTGACTATACGTTCTGAGTTTAAACTGAAGTAATCACAATTGGAGGATTGCCTCATGGGTGCTGTCCCTTCCATTGACAATGCTCTCACTAGAAATGGCAGTTTAATTATAGTTAAATTTTAAACTTGTTTTCATTTACAAAAAATCTACCTACAACTTCAATGAAACCACTCTGGTCTGAGCAGTCATTCTAGTTAAATTGCTATTTTAGACAAAGAACAAAGAACAAAGAAAATTACAGCACAGGAACAGGCCCTTCGGCCCTCCGAGCCTGCACTGACCATGCTGCCCGACTTAACTAAAATCCCCTACCCTTCCGGGGACCATATCCCTCTATTCCCATCCTATTCATGTATTTGCCAAAACGCCCCTTAAAAGGGGAGGGGAGGTGGTGTGACTTATCATCCCCTGGGGGGAGGGGGTGGGGGGTGGTGTGGAAGGGGGGGGGGGTGTGACGTCTCATTCCCTGGAGGGGAGGGGGTGTGACGTCTCATCCCCTGGGGGTGGAGAGGGGGTCTGACATATCATCCTCTGTTCGGGGGCAGGGGTGGGGGGGGGGGGTTCCGCTGCCTGTCTGTGGCCAAACCCTCCTGGCACCATCACTGGTACACTAGCAGCCACAGATTACTCTTCCCTGCAGGTGCGAGAGAGCGGGAGAGATGGCTGTGGCTGGTAGTGTACCAGTGATGGTGCCAGGAGGGATCGGCCGCAGACAGGCAGTGGAATCCCCCCCCCCCCCCAGAGGATGAGACATCACTCCCCCTCCCCTCCTACCCCCCAGAGGATGAGACGTCACACCCCCTCCCCTCCCACCCCCCCAGGGGATGATCAGTCACTCCCCCTGCTCCCCCCCCCCCCCACCCCCCCAGGGGATGATCAGTCACTCCCCCTGCTCTCCACCCCCCCCCCCCCCCCCCGCCCCCGCCCAAGAGGGCAACGTGGGCCATTTGGTCCATCAAGTCTGCACCGACCTCAATCCCACCCAGGTCCTACCCCCATATCCCTACACATATTACCCGCTAATCCCTCTAACCTATGCATCCCAGGACACTAAGGGGCAATTTTAGCATGGCCAATCAACCTAACCCGCACATCTTTGGACTGTGGGAGGAAACCGGAGCACCCGGAGGAAACCCACGCAGACACGAGGAGAATGTGCAAACCCCACACAGACAGTGACCCAAGTCGGGAATCGAACCCAGGTCCCTGGAGCTGTGAAGCAGCAGTGCTAACCACTGTGCTATCTGCCCGTGCCGTGGCTCGAAGTCAGTGTCCAGGAATGTGCTGCAGGCTGTCGAAGGACTGAAAGTGAGCGGGAAGGATGGTGGAGGGAGACCACGATCGAGGTAGGTTAGGGGTGTGCTCTGCCGGGGGGGGGGCCTGCCTCCCAGAGGTCTGATCCCGGGGCGGGGCGGGGGGGGTTTGCCGGGGTGGTTAGAGGGAGTGTCCGCGAAGGGTGGGCCTCGGCGATTCCCCTGCCGAATAAAAGTACAAGTTGGACTTTTATTTATCAGGTCGGTAAAGGCGCGGACGCGAATTGGGCCGAACGCTGGTAAAGGGGGAATTGATGGTAAAGTTGGGCGTGCGCTTCATTAAGTCAATTTAAATGCACGCAGGCCGATTTGGGCGCACACCGGAACGGCGCCCAAATCGGCCGTTGGTAAAGGCGCGATCCGCTAGGAATCGGGTGCGGATCGCGGCATAGGCCCGACAAGTTTTAGTAAAATCAGGCCCTATATTCCAAGTGCGGCCTAACTAAGGTTCTATAAAGCTGCAACATGACTTGGCAATTTTTAAACTCAATACCCCGGCCAATAAAGGCAAGCATGTCGTATGCCTTCTTGACTACCTTCTCCACTTGCCTTGCCACTTTCAGTGACATATACAGAATGTGGATTTTTAAGTGAATGGGTTAAAACATTTTCGAATTAAACCCAGTTTGCTCTGACATGTGCTCCCTATTTTAATTGGTGAGTTCCTACCAAATTTGGTCACTAACCAGTTTCAGTTGCTCAGTCAACACTGTTACACAGAGATTAGCTAACTCCTAGGCAATGCTGAATCTACTGTTAACTGCTAATTCATTATTAGCTGTAACTATCTTAAATCTCAAGTTCAGCTAGTTAAAGGGAAGAAATTAGATAAATGAGAATTTCTAAATTATTTACCCTTACCACTGGATTCCTATTTTTTAAGTACTTTTCAAACCATGTGTGTGTGGTTTGCTCTGAGCTCGAGTTTTAGCTGGGTTTAATTGATTGAGGAATGCATAGTTGCTCGATACAACAGAGGACTATGTCATATATATGAGCTCTTATATTCAGTATTTTCACCAGTCAGCCCTGCGAGGAGAACTTGCTCTATAATGTTTTCTAACCAATACCGACATAAATGACAGAGACTCTATTTACTCAATACAGTGACTGCTGGAATGCATTAAACTGTCAATGCAAAATCTCTTTCTTAGAGTAGGATTGGATCAGAACCATTAACATGCATGAACAATATATAGTACGGTGCAGTGAAATATTCATTTTTAAAAACTTTTCATATAAAATAATGAACTAATTCGCCTTCCTCTAGACATAGGGTCAGATTTTCATGGAGGAGGCAGGAAGGTTGAGTTGGGAAACTTACTGACTTGGCAGGCACATCTTTCAAAGAGCGCCCTCCGCCTGCTATATTTTCACTGTGGGAAGGTAGGGCTCGCTGTCTCCAGAGGCAAGCCTGAGGTGGCAATGGAGGTGGGCGGATGGGGAGGCTGACAGACTAGAATACCCAACTCCCCTCTGCCATGCCCCTCTATACTCTCTATGTGCCCTTACTACATCGCGTGTATACTAAGTCAGTATCGACCAGACAGATCATGAGGGCTATATATTTGATGTGGGCTTAAAACAGATTAAGCTTCTAACAATTTAACAGTACTCTCATTCAAAAAATGTAAATCCCTTCAAGTGGTCAATCTGTTGTAAAAGCTTTTACTCACTTACCACAAAGACAGGTAATACTTTAATAACGTACTTAAATGTTGAACTGTCTGCACAGTGCCCTGCTAAATGGCTCTTAACATTTGAAACTCAGCCAAACATTCATAATAGGTTCATCTCCCTTAACCATGGCAACTCAAAAACAATGGAGCGTATTGAAATTGTAAAAACCAACTGTCCATGTTTTTTCCTAAGCTATACCAGGTGGCCTTCAATCAATCTACTTCAGGAGTAGGTAGGTGTCTTTTCTTCTGCAAAAGGAAAACTTCTTTTTACATTAAAGAGCTGTGAACATTTAAATAACTTCAGATCATGACGCTTAAAGTTCCCAAGAAATGTTTTCTTCAATTATGAATATAGTCTAACGTACTTCAATACTACACCATGCTGATCAACTCACATTTGCAGGACAGAGATCTTTATCCAATCAATGCAGTAAAACACACCTTACAATACAGTAGCTAACTATTGAAACTGAAAGAACATTTGTTTTGTACTTCGAAGACTGTCAGCGAAATAATTTCAAGAGCAGGTGACTGTTTTCTTTGGTTCCCTACTGTAGATCCCCCGTGGCTCACCACTTCTCTGAAATGCCATGAACCATGTATTCTTACAAACAAAAATTGATGTTGGGAGTGGGGGTTGGACTGTCTCCCCTCCCACCCCCACAATGGAAGCAGCAAGGGTGGGGAGTGCTGCCCACGAGCAAACTAACTGCACCATATTGCAGATTGGCAAAAATGGCTGGAAATAATATTCGGGGTCTATGTCCCAGAATAAAGATTTTTAATCATTTTTAATGGGTACCCAAGACTCTCTTAATATCTGGGCCATGGAATTTTAAATGGAAAACCACTTACCACCAGTTAATTACCTACCTACGTGTGCCCAGGCCTCCACTACCTTTAGACAATCGGCATTCAAAAAGGCAGCTTCAAACACTTTCGGCTCTCTCTGTCCCCTATTACTGGAGAATTGTCAACATAAATTTCAAAGATGCAAGTATCTTGACCACTGAGTTGTTAAGTCACAAAGCACATTCTCATCCATTAATTATTGTGCATGGAAACGTTACTGGAAAGCAATGCGAGCTGAAGAGGCAGAGAGGATTGTGAAGATGTTGCCATTTGTGTGGTGGGAAAGGGGAAGATTTGTGGTCAAAGACTTTTCCATGTCAGATTGGCAAAAATGTCTATTGCATGTGGCAATGGGATGTAATCTATATATGCTCTTCAGGATGCGTTGCTCACCTTCCTGATTCTCCTGCTGTCTCTGGGTGGTTTTCTTTTGCATGAGTTTCTGAAGAGACCTTGCTCTAAGATCACAGTTTTGAGCCTAGAGATTCAGACTGAATCATAGCATAGATCTTCCCCAGGGACAAATCCAATTCCTAAAAGATGTCTTCAGCTTACTCCACAATGTGTTCTACAATGCTTTTGGTGGAAGAATGAATCTTGGAGTGGAGTTCAGCTGGTGACCTGGAAAGATCCACTATTTGTCATCCGCCATCACTTGTTTTTCTGACTAAGAGAGGACTAGCATGGTGGGCTCCTTTAAATACACAAATCTTTATAGCCTGTTTTCGAGGAGCCTGACCAATGTCGCTTGCAGCATGTGCTGAAAGCAGGAGGTCTGAGGCTCATCACGAACTGGGCCTTGGCCCCCAGGAGAATAACAGAAAGCAGCTTTTACCAATCTGACATTGCACTCCCAGAAGCAACTCCTTAATGTACAGCAGTGCAATTTGGGCCAATTGCCTCATCAACTGCAGTCTGCAAATAATTTCTCAGACATGAGGGGATAAAATCAGGGAGGATGAAGGGGAAACATGGGCTGTCCTTGGTGCGAAATTCAGACCCTAACAGCTTACAGTAGTTTTGTTTCTCTATTCATTCATGGATACGGGCTGGGATTTTCTATCACCTTCCCGCAGTGAGTTTTCCTGCAGTGGATGTGGCAAGCCATTGGCTGTCAGCGGGATCTTTTACTTTTAGAAATTAAGTTTCACCATCTGCCTTGGTGGGATTCGAACCCGGGTCCCCAGAGCATTACTGATCCATGGCAATACCACTCTACCATCTCCTGCTCTAGTAGTGCCCTGGTGTCAGATTCACACACAATGGTGGCACAGTGGTTAGCGCTGCTGCCTCACAGCGCTGGAGACCCAGGTTCGATTCCCGGCTTAGGTCACTGTCTGTGTGGAGTTTGCACGTTCTCCCCATGTCTGCATGGGTTTCCTCCCACAGTCTGAAAGATGCATTGACCCGAACAGGCACAGTAGTGTGGCGAGTAGGGGAATTTCACAGTAACTTCATTGCAGTGTTACTGTGAGCCTTACTTGTGACTAATGAATAAATTTACTTAACTGTGGGTGTGAGATTCACACTCAAACAGCCTGCAGTAGTGCGGTGGGTCTATTGTGTACCTCTGCACCAATTGACTGAAAGTTGATTCACAAATTGATGATTGAGTGTGGAAGACAAAGAGCAGAATTCTCCACTTCTGAAACTAAATATGGTGGCGGGCAGCTGCGGTGGTGTCTAAAGATGTGCAGATTCGGTGGATTGGCTATGCTAAATTCACAGTAACTTAGAAACATAGAAAACTACAGCACAAAACAGGCCCTTCGGCCCCACAAGTTGTGCCGAACATATCCCTACCTTTTAGGCCTACCTATAACCCTCCATCCTATTAAGTCCCATGTACTCATCCAAGAATCTCTTAAAAGACCCTATTGAGTTTGCCTCCACCACCACTGACGGCAGCCGATTCCACTTGCCCACCACCCTCTGTGTGAAAAACTTACCCCGAACATTTCCCCTGTACCTACCCCCCAGCACCTTAAACCTGTGTCCTCTCGTAGCAGCCATTTCCACCCTGGGAAAAAGCCTCTGAGAGTCCACCCGATCTATGCCTCTCAACATCTTATATACCTCTATTAGGTCTCCTCTCATCCTACGTCTCTCCAAGAGAAAAGACCGAGCTCCCTCAGCCTATCCTCATAAGGCATGCCACTCAATCCAGGCAACATCCTTGTAAATCTCCTCTGCACCCTTTCAATCTTTTCCACGTCCTTCCTGTAATGAGGCGGCCAGAACTGAGCACAGTACTCCAAGTGGGGTCTGACGAGGGTCTTATATAGCTGCATCATTATCCCCGGACTCCTAAACTCAATCCCTCGATTGATAAAGGTCAGCACACCATACGCCTTCTTAACCACCTCCTCCACCTGCGGGGCCGATTTTAAAGTCCTATGGACCCGGACCCCAAGGTCCTTCTGATCCTCTACCGTACTAAGAATCTTTCCCTTTATATTGTACTCCGTCATCCCATTCGACCTGCCAAAATGGACCACTACGCATTTATCTGGGTTGAAGTCCATCTGCCACTTCTCCGCCCAGTCTTGCATCCTATGTCCCTCTGTAACTTCTGACATCCCTCCAGACTATCCACAACCCCACCAACCTTCGTGTCGTCGGCAAACTTACCAACCCATCCCTCCACTTCCTCATCCAGGTCATTTATGAAAATGACAAACAGCAAGGGTCCCAGAACAGATCCCTGGGGCACACCACTGGTGACCGACCTCCAATTAGAAAAAGACCCATCTATACACACTCTCTGCCTCCTTTGGGCAAGCCAGTTCTGGATCCACAGGGCAGCAGCCCCTTGGATCCCATGCCCTCTCACTTTTTCGAGAAGCCTTGCATGGGGGACCTTATCGAACGCCTTGCTAAAATCCATATAAACCACATCTACCGCTTTCCCTTCGTCAACGTGTTTAGTCACATTTTTGAAGAACTCCACCAGGCTCGTAAGACACGATCTGCCTTTGACAAAGCTATGCTGAGTATTCTTGAGCATACTAAACCTCTCTAAATGCTCATGAATCTTGTCCCTCGGGATCTTCTCCATCAGCTTACCAACCACTGAGGTTAGTCTCACCGGTCGGTAATTTCCTAGGCTATCCCTATTCCCCTTCTTGAAAATAGGAACCACATCCGCAATCCTCCAACACCTCTCCCGTCTCCATCGACGACGCAAAGATCATCGCCAGAGGCTTTGCAATCTCTTCCCTCGCCTCCCACAGTAACCTGGGTACATCCCATCCGGACCTGGCGACTTATCTATCTTGATGCCATTCAAAGATTCCAGCACAACCTCTTTGTTAAAGTCCACATACTCAATCTTTTCAGTCCACCGCAAGCCCACAGTACATCCAACCATGTCCTTCTCCTCTGTGAAAACCGAGGCAAAATACTCATTAAGCACCTCTGCCATTTCTACTGGTTCCGTACTGATTTTCCCACCTTCACCTTTTATAGACCCTATTCCTTCACGTCTCATCCTTTTACTTTTCACATATTTATAGAACGCCTTCGGGTTTTCCTTAATTCTACTTGCCAAGGCCTTCTCGTGATCCCTTCTGGCTCTCCTAATTTCCTTCTTTAGTCCCTTCCTACAAGCCGTATACTCATCTAGATCCCTATCTTCGCCAAGCTCTCTGAACCTTTTGTACGCTTTCCTTTTCTTCTCGACTAGGTCCCGCACAGCTTTCGTGTACCACGGTTCTTTTAACCTACCAACTCCTCCCTGTCTGCTCGGAACATTGTCCCGTAGAACCCTAGACAGACATTCCTTGAAAAACTGCCACCTCTCTTCAGTAGATTTCCCCGAGCATACCTCCTTCCAATTTACTCCTCTAATTTGCTGCCTTATGTCTTCATATTTCCCCTTACTCCATATAAACGCGTTCCTAGCTTGCCTGATCCTCTCTTTTTCCAATGCAAGCATAAAGGAGATAGAGTTATGATTGCTATCCCCAAGATGCTCTCCCAGTGAGACATCTGACACCTGTCCAGGCTCATTGGTCAGTATCAGATCAAGTACAGCCTCTCCTCTTGTAGCTTGTCCACATGCTATGTCAGGAAACCCTCCTGAACACACCTAACGAACTCCTCCCCATCCAATCCCCTTATCCTAGGGATATTCCAATCTATGTTTGGGAAATTAAAGTCTCCCATCACAACAACTCTGCTATTATTGCAACTCTCCAGGATCTGTTTCCCTATCTGCTCCTCCACCTCCCTGTCACTATTGGGCGGCCTATAGAAAACTCCCAGCAAAGTGATCGACCCTTCCCACCCCGAACTTCCACCCACAGAGACTCTGTAGACAATCCCTCCACAGCATACACCTTCTCTACAGCTGTGACACTATTCCTGATCAGCAGTGCCACTCCACCCCCTCTCTTGCCTCCCTCCCTGTCCTTCCTGAAACATCTGAATCCCGGCACCTGGAGTATCCAGTCCTGTCCCTGAGACATCCAAGTCTCCGTAATGGCCACCACATCACACTTCCAGGCATCGATCCACGCTCTGAGCTCATCCCCTTTTTTCACTATACTCCTGGCATTAAAGTAAACACATCTCAATCCTTTGGTCTGAGCTCTCCCCTTCTCTATCCCCCATCCATCCTCCCTCTTGCACCGTCTATAACCCTTCTCTGTTTGCGAGCTAAGTTCCTCGCTCCCAGTCACCTCGTCTCGATCCCCTCCCCCCAACCTATCTAGTTTAAACTCTCCCCAGTAGCCTCAGCCAACCTTCCCGCCAGGATATTGGTCCCCCTGGGATTCAAGTGCCACCCGTTTTTTGTGTACAGGTCACACCTGCCCCTAAAGAGGTCCCAATGGTCCAGGAATCTGAATCCCTGCCCCCTGCACCAGTCCCTCAGCCACACATTCATCCTCCACCTCACTCCATTCCTGCCCTCACCCTCCTATTGCAACTTCATTGCAATGTTAACGTAAGCCTACTTGTGACACTAATAAGTAAAAACCTAAATTGTCCCTTAGTGTCTCAAGAAGTGTAGGTTGGGAGGGATTAGTGGGATAAATGCATAGGGTTACAGGGATAGGGCGGGGCTGGTCCTGGGCAAGATGCTCGGTTGGAGTGTTGGTGCAGACTCGATTAGCTGAATGGTCTCCTCCTGCACTGTTGGGATTCTATGATTCTTTCCCACTGGCTGGAATGGCGGGATCCCATGCCAGATTCTGTGCTTGGAGCCTCATTGATTACGCACAGACGAGTTCCCCGCCGCATCTCCTGCTGGGCTGGCTTGCAGATTTGAAGGTCCCAGACACCATATTTAAACACCAGTCCAGTACACTTATATCAATCTCTCCAGCCCACGTCTTCACCAGACTGTGCACGATGTCAGCAACCCAGAGGGAAAAGACTAGCAGTCTCAAGAAGACTGTTCCTTGATTCATACACCATGAGCCCACCACCTGCAAGACGCCCATACCCCACTTAGACCTCTACCCACCCCATCTGGAGTCTTCACAAATCCCCTTTCAGTAAACAGTGTTATCCCTTTGAACCTTTTGTTTGTGAGCTTTTCATGCAGTCTTATTGGGATCCAGCTCCATTCTCTCACTCTTCCCTCTGGCTTCTTCACTCTTGCCTTCCCCCCCCACTTGCACAGCCCTCCTTCCACATTGCTCCCACTGTCTTCGTCAGGCCACTCCCTGCCACCCACACTTCACCCCGTGTCAAACTTTAGACCTTTGTTGTGGTGGCTGCATTAGCCTCACAGCACAGTGCTATCCAGATAGACATTGATGTGTGGCACCAGGAGCAAGGAGGCCCCTGTACTCTCCAATCCCAGATACAGTATTGATCAGAGATGGTGATACAGTAGGGGACCATGGGTCCAGCAGCATAATGCTATACATAGACCAGCTCGACATGGCGATGGAAGCAGGAACCGGTCTGCCCTGGCAGAGTGATGAACAGCACATCAGGAACAGTACAACACTATGGCAGAAAGGCTTTGTTGCACTCACTTTGAAGTTTCTGATGAACTAAGAACTGCCTTGTGCACACTACTCTTTACCAATCAGTTTTAGACTGATATAATTGCACGCTGGCATGATGAAATTATAACGCCGGCGGGCAGCTGTTTTAACGAGCATTCATGAGATGCAAATGAAGGTTTTCTAAACCGTTTTCTAAACGGTGACAAAATTCATAATGCTAAAGTGCAAAGGGACTTGGGAGTCCTAGTCCAGGATTCTCTAAAGGTAAACTTGCAGGTTGAGTCCGTAATTAAGAAAGCAAATGTAATGTTGTAATTTATCTCAAGAGGCTTGGAATACAAAAGCAGGGATGTACTTCTGAGGCTTTCTGGGCCCCACACCTCAGGAAGGACATACTGGCACTGGAGCGGGTCCAGCGGAGATTCACACGGATGATCCCGGGAATGGTAGGCCTGACATACGATGAACGTCTGAGGATCGTGGGATTGTATTCATTGGAGTTTAGGAGGTTGAGGGGAGATCTAATAGAAACTTACAAGATAATGAACGGCTTAGATAGGATGGACGTAGGGAAGTTGTTTCCATTAGCAGGGGAGACTAGGACGCGGGGGCACAGCCTTAGAATAAATGGGAGTCACTTTAGAACAGAGATGAGGAGAAATTTCTTCAGCCAGAGAGTGGTAGGTCTGTGGAATTCATTGCCACAGAGGGCTGTGGAGGCCGAGACGTTAAGCATCTTCAAGACAGAAATTGATAAATTCTTGATTTCTCGAGGAATTAAGGGCTATGGGGAGAGAGCGGGTAAATGGAGTTGAAATCAACCATGATTGAATGGTGGAGTGGACTCGATGGGCCGAATGGCCTTACTTCCGCTCCTATGTCTTATGGTCTTATGGTCACACCACCAGCCAGTGGGAAGACCACCATTAACACACCATTGGGCGAATTGCCACGTGAATTACACCAGTCGGTTTCTAATTTATTGTCTCCCTATTAAATAGCTCAGTGTTATATTTGCTTTAAAACGCTCCTGTAAAGTACCATGGAACATTTTGTTATGTTAAGTTGTTGTTTAAGGCAACAATCAGGATTTTGTTTGATGCTGTTTCAGGTGACCTTGAAACACAGGACATAGCCCACTGTAAATAAGCAGAGTGAGAACCAATTCCAGCACTGTTGGAATATAAACCTGAAACCGTGTGTGTGTTAATAAATGTAACATACTTTATGTTCAGTGAGAAGGGACATCTCTTTGCACCCACAAATCTTGCCATTAAAATATTAGCACTCAAAGACTTTATTGTTAAACTGTTATACAGAAAAAAACACATCAGGCTTAAAAAACTTTTCATTTCAAAATCACAGAATTAAAATCATAAAATCCACAAGTAAACATCATTTAATGCCTTTGCAACAGTAGTCAGAGTCACCATGCTATCTAAAAATAGTGCAGGCTGACGGAACATTACTTTAGTTGTCCAGCCAGCATATTAAAAAATAGAAGAGGCACAAAATGCAATTATCTCTCTGAACAATATAACATGAATGCAGCCAATGACAGACAATAATTAGATGGATCTATGAAAAAAGTGTCAGTTTATTTATCAAACCAGATGACTTTGGAAAGTGTTATTTTATACACTTTCTAAAAAAAAATATCAAATTAGGTTGCAAAAAGTTATGCTTTGGAACATTGAAACGAGCCGGCCAGTGACTCGAGCTTGCTCAGGAACATGATTAGATCATAGCTCATGTGTCTGAATTTCAGCTATCTGCCTTGGTTCCACAACCCTCATACCCTTACCTAACAGAAATGCTTGGTGAAATGAAAAGCTCCAAGATGAAACTGCAGCCCCAAGAGCAGATTGGGTCACTATCAATACCTCAGGACTGAGTAACTGCTGGTAGATACTGCTATCAGTGTTGATATGCACCAACCATCTCTAAACCAGTAGTTTCTGTGGGTAGCTAAGAGTTGTAATGAATTTCACAATATATTAAAATTCAGCTTGATCCAAGGTAGTAATGTTTACTGAGTTGTGCTTATTGTATCTGGTTCCATCCCAAAATCATCCCACATTTACACCCATAAAGCATAAATTGAAAAGCTGCAGTAAGAAACAAACCAATTCAGTTTATAGTATGTACAGTTTGCACTATTTACGTAATTCACCCATTCACCATAACTTAACCTAATAACAGAATAGGAATTTGCATTTATATAACACCTTTCACAACCTCAGCATGTCTCAAAGGGTTTTACAGCTAATGGTGTGTAGTCAATATAATGTAATAAATTTGGCAGCCAATTTGTGCACATCAAGTTCACATGGACAGTAATGTCATAATGATGACATTATCTGTGTTACTGATATTAGTTGAGCGATAAATATTGGCTAGAACATCAATCTGTAACCTTCATCAACCGTCTCTGTGATCTCTTCAAAAAGCCCAGTTAAGGATGAGAATGGGTGACTTGGATTAGGTACGAGTTCGCAGGAAGTGGTTAAGATCTGGAACACACTGCCAGAGAGTGTGGTGGAGGCAGGCTTAATCAAAGCACTCAAAAGGGAATTAGACTAAAAAGGAAGAATGTGTGGGGTTATGGGGAGAAGGCAGGAGAATGGCACTAAGTGAATTGCTCATTCACAGAGCTGGTACTGACACAATGGGCTGAATGGTCTCCTTCTGCACTGCACTGTAAAAATTCTGTGATTCTGAGATCTATGCAGAGTTTTGGATCAGCTTACGTTTATGTAGAGTGGAAGATGAGCGGTCGGCCAGGAGAGCACTGCAATAGTCAAGTCTAGATTTAATAAATGCACAAATGAAAATTTCAACAGCAGAAGAGCTGAGACAACGCACAGTCTAGTGATGTTCTGGGAGTGAATGAAGACAGTCTTAGTGATGGAACAGATATGAAATGTCTGAGGTAGGTTCTTTATTCAGAGAGTGGTTGGGGTGTGGAATGGACTGCCTGCAGTGATAGTGGAGTCAGACACTTTAGGAACATTTAAGCGGTTATTGGATAGGCACATGGAGCACACCAGGATGATAGGGAGTGGGATAGCTTGATTTTGGTTTCAGATAAAGCTCGGCACAACATCGTGGGCCTAAGTGCCTGTTCTGTGCTGTACTGTTCTATGTTTCTATGTAATCAGAAGCTATCTTGAGGTAAAATACGACACCAATGTTGCCAACAGTCTAGGTGAGACAGTTACAGGGAGAGGGATGGTGTCAGTAGCTAACAGACTTTGTGGCAGTGACTGAAAGCATTGGCTTCAGTCTTGGGAATATTTATTTGGAGGAACTTGCTACTCATCCAGTGCTGGATGCTAGAAAAGTATGACAAATCGGCACAGTAGATGCTATGCAGGACATGGTGGTAGATGAGGAAACTTTGTCCCTAGTCGGGTTCAAAATTGATAAGGAGGAAGTGTCGTATAGATTGTTGGTACTGAAGGTTGACAAGGCACTGGGACTAGATGAGATGCATCCAAGGATATTGAAGGAAGTGAGAATAGAAATTGCAGGGGTGCTGGTAATAATCTTCTAGTCTTCTCTAGATTCAGGGGAGGTGCCAGAGGACTGGAGAATTGCAAATGTTACACCCTTGTTCAAAAAAGAGTTGTAAGGATAACCCCAGCAATTACAGACCAGCTACTTTAACATCAGTGGTGGGCAAACTTCTAGAAACAATTATTCGGGATAGAATTAGTCACATGGAAAAATGTGGGTTAATTAGGAAGAGTCAGCCTGGATTTCTAAAGGGGAACTCGTGTTAACTAACTTGGAGTTTTTTGAGGAGGTAATAGAAAGGGTTGATGAGGGTAATGCTGTTAAAATGGAGCATATGGACTTTCAAAAGGCATTCGATACAGAGTCACACAACAGACTAGTGAGAAAACTTACAGCTCATGGAGTAAAAGGGACAGTATCAAAGCCAATACAAAATTGGCTGAATAATAGAAAGCCAGTGAGTAAAGGTCAATGGCTATTTTTCAGGTTGGAGAAAAGTTTGTAGTGGTCTTTCCCCAGGAGTTGGTACTGTGTCCCTTGCTTTTCCTGATATATATTAATGATCTAGATCTTGGTGTGCATTTTCAAAATTTGTGGATAATATAAAACTTGGAAGTATCGTAAACTGTGAAGAGGACAGTGTAGAACTTCAAAAAGATAGACAAGTTGGTGGAGTAGGCAGATAGATGGCAGATGAAGTTCAATGTAGAGAAGTGTGAGGTGATGCATTTTAGCACGAAGAACATGGAGACAATATAAAATAAGGGATAAAATTCTTTAGGGGATGCAGGAGCAGTGGGACCTGGACTTATATGTATATTGATCATTGAAGATGGTAGGACATGTGGAGAGAGCAGTTAATAAAGCATATAGTATTTTGGGCTCTGTTAATAGGGGCGCAGAGTACAAGAACAAGGGGATTATGCTGAACTTGTATATGACACTAGTTAGACCTCAGCTGGAATATCGTGTACAGTTCTGGGCACCATAGAATGCAAAAGAGGTTTACAAGAATGGTTCCAGGGATGGGGAACTTCAGTTATGAGGATAGATTGGAGAGGTTGGGATTGTTCTCCCTTCAGAGAAGGCTAAGGTGAGATTTGATAGAGATGTCCAAAATCATGAGGGGCTGAACAGAGTAGATAGGGAGAAACTGTTCCTGCTCGTAAAATAATCAAGAGTAAGAAAACATACATTTAAAGTGATTTGTAAATACAGCAAATGTGATCCAAGAAAAAACTTTTTCACACAGCACGTGCTTTGGGTCTGGAATGCATTGCCTGGAAGTGTGGTGGAGGCAGTTTCAATTGAGGCATTCAAGAGGACATTAGATGATTATTTGAATGGAAACAATGTGCAGAGGTACGGGGAAAGGCAGGGGAACAGGAAAAAGGCAGGGGAACAGCACTCAGTCATGATACGCATTTGGAGATCCAGTGCAGGCACAATGGGTCAAATGGCCTCCCTTCTGCACTTTTGCAATTGTATAATTCAGAGGTTCAAGATGGGTGGCATTGGCGTATATGTAAACAGGTAGAGATGGGTGGCATTGGCGTATATGTAAACAGGTAGAGATGGGTGGCATTGGCGTATATGTAAACCTGATGTATTTTCGGATGATGTTGCTGATGGACAATACGCAAATAAGAAAAAGGAGGGGATGGACATGTGCGAGACTTCAGAGATAACTGTATGCAAGTGGGAAGAGAAGTCTTTGTAGGTGACTGTCTGGCTATGGTCAGATAGCTAAGAATGGAACCAGGCAACTGCACTTCCCCCCTAACTGGATGACTGGTTGAGATGTTTGGGAGGAGAATCATGTGGTCAAATGTGTCAAAGCTGCAGGCAGGTGAAAAAAGTTAGGTTGCCACTGTCATATTCTCACAGGTTAAGATTTATGACTTTGATAAAGGCCTTTTCAGTCCTATGGCAGAGGTAGAAACCTGACTGGAAGGATTCAAACATGAGTTGTGGCAAAGGTTGGTGTGGATTTGAGAGATGACAATCTGTTCAAGCACTTTGGAGAGAAAAAGCAGGTTGGAGATGGAGCACTAGTTCACAAGGACAGAGGAATCAAGGTGTTTTTGAGGAAAGTGTTGACAATGACAGAAATAAAGCAAAGAGGGTCTGTTTCCGAGGAGAGGGAACCATTAACAATATCATCTGATATTATTCCCATTATTTTTCTCTAGTGATAATGATCGTTCCAAGTTCTTCTCTGCCTTTTGTCTCTTGATTTTCAACTATTACTGGGATAGCTCGTGGGTTAATCTTTTCTATATTTCTTATTTTTCTTTCATATCCCAATTTCTCCCTCTTTACAATTTTTTAGTCATCCTTTGCTGGTTTCTAAAATTTTCCCAGTCCTCTGCCCCACCATTAATCTTTGCAGTATCGTGCCTTTTCTTTCAATTTGATACCACCCGTAACTTCCTTAGTTAGCCATGGATGGTGCAAGCCTCTGATAGATTCTTGTTTCTTCAATGGAATAGATCTTTGTTGAAAGGTATGAAATATCTCCTTAAATGTCTGCCACTGCTTCTCTACCATCTTCCTTTTTAACCTATTTTCCTTCTGTCTTCATGCCCTTGTAACAGAGACTGATGAGAGTTCAGAGCTAGGGCAGGGGTAAACTTCATGAATGAAAGCAAAACATGCTGAGATTTTCCAGTGTTTTCTGTTTTGTAAACTTAAGGACGTTTGGATACAGCTATGAGAAAGGAATGACATGGCTGTGGCAGCTGAATGGATTGTCTCAATCTTAGGTACAAAGAAGCCCATGATTTGTTGTAGAGAACAGAAACTGAGATAGTGAGCAGTTCTGGCAGAGGAGAGCAGAACTACACTGCTGCCTAGAGGCTTGCTCTCATGTAGATCTAAGTGAAAGAATGCCGAGCAGGGTCATGGCAGAAGTGGGACACCGATCAGGTTAATGTCTGTCAGGGTGATGCTACATCCGGCCCATCTAACCTCACCTGCTTTGATGATAGAAAATGCACTGGGTCCACCATCCAGTGCATCACAAGATGTTGTGAAGGATAGGTGGGAAAATAAATTGCGAAGAGAAACTAAGAATCTATCCACTTCTATCTTAAAAATTTAATAACTTTGCTTCCATCATCTTTTCAGAAAAAGAGTTCCAAAGATTCACAACCGGCAGAGAAAGAAAATCGCCTTATCTCCATTTGAAATGGACAATCTCTTATTTTGAAACAGTGAGCCCTAGTTTTAGATTCTCCTACAAGAGGAAACATTCTCTCCAAATCCACCGTCAAGACCCCTCAGGATCTTATATGTTTCAATCAAATCGCCTCTTATTCTTCTAAACTCCAATGGCTGTTGAGGAGAATGTTGGTGAAGGCATTAGCATAGTGTATATCACTTACCTAACTTGAGTAGCGAAACACTTTCAGTAAACATACTCAGTTCTTGGTGGTGTTGGTTGAGGAGGGGAAGACTGACCATGACATCAGGTCAGTTTCTTGATCTTATTCAAATGTGATTTTAACCATAATCTGAAATCACCTGAATGGGTAGTTAGAGCTTTGATTTAAAGCCTTGTCCAAAGGATGGCACATTTTCATGACATAGCAGCTGGCTGGAGAAACATAAGCAGCAACACTACCTTCCTAACATATTACTGATGGATCTTGTGGTGCTGCTCATATTAATTTGGCAGTTTTATGAGGAAGGGAACATGTAATGCACAATGCATTAGTCAGTTAGTAAAGTGCAACTCTGCATGTTTAAGGTTACAAGTTGAACTTGCTCTAATTCAGTAGATAGGTTGGAGAGAAATCCAAGAAATTTATATCTTGATTTAACTTGCTTAAGGCAACAAAGTCCAACTGTCAAGTAAACAGAAACTGATGTGATTTAGAACTTAATTATTGTTTGGTTAGGGAATCATCGCTTCATTGTGGGTGAAGGTTTGAAAACGTGATTAAATCACTGGCTTCTTAAAGATTGTTTCCCCTTTTCAACCAAGTGATAACATCAGGGCTGGGGCATGGACAGTGATATACTTATTTTATATGCAAGTCAAGAATGAGTATAACATGGAGATTTCAGGGGCCATGAAGCAGAGCTAGAACTGTAATTATCAGAATACTGCGCCCATTGTGTAATTATGAGATTAGAGAAGTATTATGAAATCCAGATACTGTCTTGCTTAAGGAACAAACACAATGTTTCCATACTGCTCTGTGCAATGCTGACTGAATGTCTTCATCATTTGTGACAGGCTATAGTGTCTCATAAAAAGGGACATCAACGCAGACGTTTGGGCTACCTGCACCTCCTAACAGACAAGAATGTAAATATATAGGACAGATTCCAGGTCTTCTTGGGCAAATTGCTATGCAGTTTGAGAGTGGTGAGCAAAAATTGAAAACCTTTTTCCTCTTTTGTCTCTCTATGGAGCTACTTATTTTCTATTTCTCTACTGCCAGATCTTGGATAACACAGTTATGCTCTGTGGAAAGCCGAACAAAATCTCCTCTACTTTTTGGTGAGGTTGTGACCCACTCTTTGTTTGAGAGACACTGGCTCACTCTTTGTTTGAGAGCCTGACATTAAAAGCTGGAATGACACACTCCAACCCATGGGCAGAGAGCAGAATGAATATTGAGCGGTATATCTCAAGCTGTGTTACAAGCGGCTTATCTCACTACCCTGCATTTAAAACATAATGTTAGTCATTGCTCGATATACTGATCAAACTGCACCACAATAAATACATTAAACTACTAGTTAGTGCTGTATAAGACAGACATTTTAACCAACTAAATGAATTTAAAACATTAATTGCTATATTAACTGATCTGAAATGCCGAGAACTGAATGCACTATTCTGAATGTTTTGCAATGCCCTCGCAGTTGCAGGAGCTGGATTCAATTCCTGTCCCTTTGAGCAGTTAGTGCTGAGGACTTGCTCAGCACACATTGGCGAACAGAAACAGGGTTTCTACAATATATAAAAACAGAAAATGCTGGACATACTCAGCAAGTCAGGCAGCATTTGTGTAGAGGGAACCAGAATTAGCAGGCTGGATTTTGCCAGCTCAGATGGAAACAGGCAAGAGCTGGGAAAATAGGGGGCAGCTGCATTAGGATGGGTGGAGAGCTGAATTAATTGCCCGGTGGAGGTAGGCTTCCAATTAAGGCAATTTAGGCCTCAAATAAGTGCAATTTTCCTGCCGGTGGATCAGCTGACCATCGTGTGTGGAAGCTACCAGCTCAATGGAGGATGGCTGCCTGCAGCAAACTGGGTGGTCTTGAGAATAGGAGCCTCCATGCCTCAATGATAGATCGGTGGGCATGACAGGCCACAATTGGGGTGGCACAGTGGTTAGCACTGCTGCCTCACAGCATCAGGGACTCCCACACTCCAAAGATGTGCACATTAAGTGGTTTGGCCCTGAGAAATTGTCCCTTAGTGTCCCAAGACATGTAGGTTAGGGAGATGGTAAATGTGTGGGGTTACAGGTATGCAGCAGGTGAGGGGGTCTGTCAGAGAGTAATGCAGATTCGGTGCAGACTCGATAGGCCAAATGGCCTCTTCTGCACTGTAGGTGCTCTACAATTCTATGATTGATTCTATGAATTTCAACCAGGTTAAATCCAGCGGAGGGATTTCCCTCCACTGGACTAGGTCCTTTTATTTACTCACTGCTATGTAAGCCAGCGAGGATGCCTCCATATTGAGGCACCCTGACAATCAGGAGTATAGAAACACAGAGGGACCTAGGTGTGCAAGTCCACAAATCCTTGAAGGTAGCAACACAGGTGGAGAAGGTGGTGAAGAAGGCATAAAGGTGGTGAAGAAGGCATATGGTATGCTTGCCTTTATAGGACGGGGTATAGAGTATAAAAGCTGGAGTCTGATGATGCAGCTGTATAGAATGCTGGTTAGGCCACATTTGGAGTACTGCGTCCAGTTCTGGTCGCCGCACTACCAGAAGGACGTGGAGGCATTGGAGAGAGTGCAGAGAAGTTTTACCAGGATGTTGCCTGGTATGGAGGGTCTTAGCTATGAGGAGAGATTGGGTAGACTGGGGTTGTTCTCCTTGGAAAGACGGAGAATGAGGGGAGATCTAATAGAGGTATACAAGATTATGAAGGGTATAGATAGGGTGAACAGTGGGAAGCTTTTTCCCAGGTCGGAGGTGACAATCACGAGGGGTCACGGGCTCAAGCTGAGAGGGGCGAAGTATAACTCAGACATCAGAGGGATGTTTTTTACACAGAGGGTGGTGGGGGCCTGGAATGCGCTGCCAAGTAGGGTGGTGGAGGCAGGCACGCTGACATCGTTTAAGACTTACCTGGATAGTCACATGAGCAGCCTGGGGATGGAGGGATACAAACGATTGGTCTAGTTGGACCAAGGAGCGGCGCAGGCTTGGAGGGCCGAAGGGCCTGTTTCCTGTGCTGTTCTTTGTTCTTAATCCCCGGCATGCCTTAACAGCAGCCAGCTCTCCCAGTGGGGCAGACAAAGTTCCCGAGCTGCCAGCCCACCGATAGGGCTGGCAGCATCAGGAACCTGCCCAGTGCTATTAGGATGGCGAGCATGGAGGCGGCTATTTAGGAGGTCACATTGGGAAGACTGTCCCGGCAAGTATGGACTCGAGATTCCCAGTTGGTCCTGGCATTGGGGTCCCAAACCCAGCCCAATGTTTTAGGCCAATGACCTTCAGCAAATCTGGGAAAATAAGAAATGTGTAATAGGCTTTAAGTAAGTGAAAGTGGGGAATGTGGAAAAAGAACAAAAGGAAAGTTAATGATAGGCAGGAGAAATTAAATGTGTGAAGAGTTGAGGGTATAAGGCCAAAGGGAGTGATAATGGGACAAGAATTAAAAGATCGGCCTCTAGGTGGTGTAAATACAAAATGATGAACAGTTGCAGTCCAAAAGCAAGAATGAGATGAACAAGAATAAAAGAAAAATCTGCAAAGAAACAAAGTGGGGGCAGCGGTTGCTGTCCAGAACTGTTGAACTCAATGTTGAGTCCCCAAAGTTGTAAAATGTCTAATCGAAAGCTGAGGTGCTGTTCCTTGAACTTATATTGAGTTTTACTGAAACATCGCAGGAGGCCGAGGACAGACACAGATCTGCATAAAAAATGACAACAGACTGGAAACTCAGTGTTAAGCTTGCAGACTGAATGGAGGTCTTTTGGAAGAGAGTTTCCCCGAAGTAGAGCAGACCACACTGAGCAGAGAAACAGTATACTAAATTGAAAAGATACACACATAAATAACTGGAAGGACTGTTTGGGGACTTGGGAGAGAGTTAGTGAATGGTCAGGTGTTACATCTCCTGTGTTGGATTGGTAGGTGCTATGGGAAGGGGAGTGTATGGGGAAAATTGAGGAATGTGCCACGGTATCACTGAGGGAATGATCCCTTCAGAATGTTGAAAGTTTGTTCAAGGGGAGGAAACAGAGGAGGAAATTCAGTTCAGTTGGGCAGGAACAGGTTGCAATGGTAGTTCTGCCAGGGCAGTCTTGTTTGTGTATCTTGGAAAGAGGGAAGAAATGGCCTGTTTGGACTTGGGGTCAAGGCTGGGGAGAGAAGGCCTACAGAGGAGATGAGGTCAGTGACAAACTTGAAGACAACGATTTGATGTTCAGTGCTTGAGTCATGGTCTGAGGGAGGGTAGAAGGAAGTTGGCATTCAGCCCGTGCAAGGTAGAGGTTGGTTTGCCAGAAAGCATCATCACCACCCTTGCCATCAGGTTTGATGAGCCCGTTAGACCTGAGAGAATGGATTGCTGTAAGTTCAGAAGGAGATAGGTTCGAGTGAATGAGGGGAGCAGTTCTCAATAAAATAATCTTTAGAAGGCAAGAGGCCAGAAGGAGGAGTCCAGGTAGAGAGAGAGCACTGGAGAGGGATAAAAAGTTCTGCAGTGCAGGGGAAGACTCCTGCCCAAAAAAGTGGGAGCGGAGGTGAAGGCAATAGAAGAAGATTTCAGCAATCTAAAGTGAATGTTTGATGTTTAGCTAAATCATATATTGTAAACAAAATAATACAAGTTAATCAGTATGAAAATGTTAGGCCCACATTAAACTCTGAAGATAAATAGAAAATCAATGATTCTCATAAGTGTAAAATATTCAAGTAAAACTTTCCATCAACATCTTCAATCTGTGGAATATAAACCTGCTGATATTTAAGAAAGTTTAAACCATTGAAATTTAAATATAAACAAAAACCTGTGTACCTGGAATCTCGGGAACTATTAGAAACATACTGCAGTCAAAATAAAGAAAACAAAATTAAAAAGCAGCAGGTTGCCTGTCAGTAGCAGTACAGTATTATTATAGCCTAAAATCCTGAGCAATCACTTGTTGAAACACAGATTGGTGTGGAATGAACTATATAAACCCATAGTTTGTAGAAGAGGGTGGAATACAGTGAACTGTGGGGATACAAGTCCATACCCAAGGAGAGGCCACATCTGCAATTCATCCCTGATCATAATGTACAAAAGGTACATCTTCCTGATTCTTGTCTCAGTTTATAAGGTGTTGTTCACTGTCACAATATGGTGGAGTGCAAGTATGAAGTGGTCATCGCTACTAGAAATGGTTATACTATTTCTAAGAAGCAGTAACAAGATTGAGAATTAGCAGATATAAGGTGACAAGGAAGTATGTTGAATCTGATACTAGAATGTGCTGTTCACAGGAAAGCACAAAATGCAGTGGGGTACAGTGCTTCATATACATTAAATGGAAAGAACAGGAGTTGGGAGTGTTACAAGGCAGTAAGAATAATGAGAGAACGAAAAATGGTGGTAATATTCCCCAGATCTTCCAGAATCTGAAAACCTAGATTTACAATTTGGGTGGAGGATCTATGGGTGGGATTTTTTACTGCCTCGCTTGAGCAAGACCGGAAATTCCAAACCGGGGTCAAAGGACATTTCCGTTGACGACCCCTCACCCGCTCCGATTCCGTGACGGGCGGGTTACTAGAATTCAAGTGATTATCTCTAATCTCCACCCAAAATTGTGCCGAGGTCTTCTCTGTTTAAATACTGGGAAACCTACAGTGTAGTTCCAAAATTTTGTTTGTGAGATGGATTTGGATTATCTTCTTAAATAGCCACACTATGAACTCTCATTCTTTTATCACTATCAGGCTACCTTGTGCTGCCCTCCCCAGATACTTGTGACTGTATATAATGAACAACAAATCTCATACAACAGTATCGAGAGCAGGTAAACACCAGCAGCACCCTGTCCCCGATGTGCTTACATCTTCACTGTGATGTCTGTAAGATGGTGCACTCATCAGACCAATGTCCACAGCATCATATTCATAGATGATATCCTCCAGCCGGCTGATATACAGCCAAGTCAATAAAACACCAAAAAACTGAAAGACAGAACAAATAACAGCAAATTAAAGGCAACAATAGTGTTCAAAAATGCACCATAAAGCTGCAGGGCTAAAAAGTTTCTGTAGTCACATTTAGAATAAGATTATCCCAGGAAAATTTGTTGTAGAAAGTTTGGAATAGATAACAACAACGATGTACCAACAAAGTATGACTAAAAAGTACTAAAGAGGGAGAAATTAGAGTATGAGAGAAAGCTAGCCAAAAATATAAAAACAGATAGTAAGAGATTTCAGGACAATTTTTTAGAGCACCATGTTCCAGAGCGATCCGGAGAGTAAACTATTCTACACCTGGTAATGTGCTATCAGGCAGGAGTTATTAATGGCCTTATAGTAAAGTCTAAAAAGGCTTAGGACAGATGAAGCCCTTGAAGAGTATAAAGAACATAGAAAGGAACTTAAGGAAGGAGGTGGGAGTGCTAAAAGGGGTCATGAAAAGTCCTTGGCAAGCAGGCTTGAAGGGCTGAAGGGCCTGTTCCTGTGCTGTAATTTTCTTTGTTCTTTACAAGTCCCCAGGGCCTGGTGGGATCTACCCCAAAATGCTGAGGGAGTTAAGGGCGGACATTGCTGGGGCCTTGACAGAAATCTTTGTATCCTCCTTGGCTACAGGTGAAGTTCCAGAGGACTGGAGGATAGCCAATGTTGTTCCATTGTTTAAGAAAGGCAGCAGGAATAATCCAGGAAATTATAGGCTGGTGAGCTTTACACCAGTGGTAGGGAAATTGGAAAAGAATCTTAGGGAGAGGATTTACTCACATTTGGAAACAAATCGACTTATTAGTGCTAGACAGCATGGTTTTGTGAAGGGGAGGTTGTGCCTCACTAACTTGATTGAGTTTTTTGAGGAAGTGACAAAGATGATAGATGAGGAAAAGGCAGTGGATGTTGTATATATGGAACTTCAGTCAAGCTTTTGACAAGGTGCCTCATGGTAGACTGGTATGAAAAGTGAAGTGACACGGAATCAGAGGAGAGCTGGCAAGATGGACACAGAACTGGCTTGGCCATAGAAGACAGAGGGTAGCAGTAGAGGGGCACTTTTCTGAATGGAAGGCTGTGACTAGCGGTGTTCCACAGGGATCAGTTCTGGGGCCTTTGCTGTTCCTAGTATATATAAATGATTTGGAGGAAAACGTAGCTGGTCTGATTAGTAAGTTCGCAGACAACAACAAAAATTGGTGGAGTTGTGGATAGAGAAGAGGGTTGTCAGAAGATACAGCAAGATACAGACCGGTTGGGGACTTGGGCGGAGAAATGGCAGATGGGGTTTAATCCGGACAAGTGTGAGATAATGTATTTTGGAAGGTCCAATGCATATAGGAATTATACAGTAAATGGTAGCGCCCTTAGGAGTATTGACAGGCAGAGAAATCGCCACCGATCACTGAAAGTGGCAACGCAGGTGGATAAGGTAGTCAAGGCGGCATACGGCATGCTTGCCTTCATCGATCGGGGCATCGAGTCTAAAAATTGGCAGGTCATGCTGCAGCTGTACAGAACATTAGTTAGGCTGCATTTAGAATATTGTGTACATTCTGGTCGCCACACTACCAGAAGGATGTGGATGATTTGGAGAGGGTACCGAAGTAGTTACCAGGATGTTGCCTGGTCTGGAGGGTATTAGCTATCAGGAGAGGTCAGATAAACTCAGTTTGTTCTCACTGGAATGATAGAGGTTGAGGGGCGATCTGATAAGAAGTTTATAAGATTATGAGTGGCATGGACAGAATGGATAGTCAGATGTTCTTTCCTAGGGTAGAAAAGTCAAGTACTAGGGGACATAGGTTTAACGTATGTGGGGAAAAGTTTAGAGGAGATGTGCGAGGCAAGTTTTTTTTTAAACATAGGATGGTGAATGTCTGGAACGTGTTGCCCGGGGAGGCAGTGGGAGCAGGTACAATAGCGGCATTCAAGGGCAACTAGACGAATACATGAATAGGATGGGAATGGACGGATCTGGATTCCGTAAGTGCATACGGTTTTAGTTTAGGCAGGCATCATGATTGGCGCAGGCTTAGAGGGCTGAAGGGCCTGTCGCTGTGCTGTACTATTCTTTGTTCTTTGAGCCTTTGGGTGGCAGTGATCATAGTATTATTGAATTTCTCATTCAGTTTGAGAAAAAGAATAGGACTAAGACTTGTGTTTTAGACGTAAATTGAGGCAACTACAAGAGTATGAAGATGGAGCTGGCTAAAATGACTGGAGAAAATAAGTTAAGGGATAGGTCAGAAGAAATGCAGTGGCAGACATTAAAGGAGATATTTCATTACGTGCAGCAAAGATATATTTCAGTGAGAGACTCTTGGAGATGAATGCATCCATCATCTGTGGTGAACAAAGGAAATTAAAGGAAGTATCCAATTGGAAAAAAATGTATAATTCTGAAAAGACTAGTGGTAAGTCAGAAGATTGGGCAGGTTTAAAAAATCAGCAAAGGATTAATAAAGAGTGTAGAGGGAGAAATTCGAGTATCAGAGAAAGCTAACTACAAATATAAAAACAGAAAGTAGGCGTTTCTACAAGTAGCTAATAAGGAAGAGTAATAAAAGTGAGTTTTGGGTCCTCGAGAGCAGGATTTCCCAAACCGGGGTTCTGTGAAATCCCAGAGGTTCCAAGGGGCTCGCTCTGCGGCAGGTTAAGTTGATGCATAAAATTTGAAAAATGCTACCAAGCAGCTTGTCCAATCAGAGGCTGGCTTCTCCAGAAACCAGCCTCTAATTGGATGAGCTGGAAACAGCACAAAACTCAAATTTCCAGATCAGCAGAGTGATGGAGAGAGTGGGTGTTTTAGTGGGAGGGAAGTGAGCTTCGAATTGGGACTCGCAGAGGGGGAAGACAGGCTGCAAAGCGTGAGTGAGAGCATGGCAAGGAGCAAAATGGGCCGAGGGTAGGGTGCAGTGCAAACGGAAATCACTGGCATGTGAGAGAGGGGGCTGAGGGTTTGTCTGTGTGTGTGTGTGTGTGTATAAGGGAGAAATGTGAGTGAGTGTGTGAAAGAGAGAGAGGTGAGACTGAGTATGTGTGAGAGAGAGAGAGTGTCTAGGGGTGGGATATTCCGGCCGCACTTACCCTAAAACCAGAAAATCCCACCCAAGGTCAGTGGACCATTGCATGGTTCTGTCGATTCCTGCTACGATTTCCATGGCAGGTGGGTTGGGAAAATTCCAGCCTGTGTGTCTGAGAGAGAGAGGGGTCGGGGTGTGTGGGTCCAATACGAGATTCCAGCTTTCCAGCAGCACTCTTCCCATTAACCAACTGAAGCAAAGGTGCAGCACTACTCCTCCCATTAAAAATTACAAAAAGGTACCCAAGTACTTTTTTTAATAAGATAACTTTTTAATTATAGTAAATGCGCACATAGAATAGGAAAGACGTCAATAAATTAGGTTTTGCATGTTTGTACCTATTGCACAAAAACAATACATCTTTTGTAGTCAACACAATAAGAATGTTTCTGAGGGTTCTGTCAGTACTCTTGGGAGGTCAAATGGGTTCTGTGGCTGAAAAGGTTTGGGAAACCCTGCTCTACAGAGTTGAGTCTGGGGAATTAATGACACAAAGGTTGGTGGATTTGCGGATAGCAATAAGGACCATCAGAGGATACAGCAGGATATAGATCAGTTGGAGACTTGGGTGGAGAGATGGCAGATGGAGTTTAATCCGGACAAATGTGAGGTAATGCATTTTGGAAGGTCTAATACAGATAGGAAATATACAGTAATGGCAGAATCCTTAGGAGTATTGATAGGCAAAGGGATCTGGGTACACAGGTCACTGAAAGCGGCAATGCAGGTGGAGAAGGTAGTCAAGAAGGCATATGGCATGCTTGCCTTCATCGGCCAGGGTGTTGAGTTTAAAAATTGGCAAGTCATGTTGCAGCTTTATAGAACCTTAGTTAGGCCACACTTGGAATGTAGTGTTCAATTCTGGTTGCCACACTACCAGAAGGATGTGGAGGCTTTGGAGAGGGTACAGAAAAGATTTACCAGGATGTTGCCTGGTATGGAGGGCATTAGCTATGAGGAGAGGTTGGAGAAACTTGGTTTGTTCTCACTGGAGCGACGGAGATTGAGGGGCGACCTGATAGAAGTCTACAAGATTATGAGAGACATGGACAGAGTGGATAGTCAGAAGCTTTTTCCCAGAGTGGAAGAGTCAATTACTAGGGGGCATAGGTTTAAGGTGCGAGGGGCAAGATTTAAAGGAGATGCACGAGGCAGATTTTTACACAGAGACTAGTGGGTGCCTGGAACCCGTTGCCGGGGGAGGTAGTGGAAGCAGATACGATAGTGACTTTTAAGGGGCGTCTTAACAAGTACATGAATAGGATGGGAACAGAGGGATATGGTCCCCGGAAGGGTAGGGGGTTTTAGTTAAGTCGGGCAGCATGGTCGGTGCAGGCTTGGAGGGCCAAAGGGCCTGTTCCTGTGCTGTAATTTTCTTTGTTCTTTTTTGCTCTTTTGAAGCGATGAACTGAAATTTTGTGGCAGTCTTCATTGTCAAAGACACAAATTACATCCCAGAAATGTGAATCAAAAGGTGAAAGGGAGGGGGCAAATTAAAATAATTATAACCATCAGGGAAAGGGTACTGAGAAAACTAGTAAAATGAAGGCCTGCCAAGTCACCAGGACCAACTGGACTTCACCCTGAGGTCCTAAAAGATGAGCTAGTAGTTGTAATTTTACAACATTTCTTTGAGTTGCAAAGATCAATTTGGAAAACAGCAAATGTATCTCACCTATTCAAGAAAGGAGGGGGATAACAGCAGGAGATTATAGGAGGGCACTTAGACCATCTTCATGCAATCAGGCAGAGTCAACATGGTTTTGAGAAAGGGAAATCATGTTTGACCAATTTGTTACAGTTTTGTGAGGAAGTAACAAGCAACATGAATAAAGAGGAACCGAGGGATGTGGTATCTTTGGATTTTCAAACGACATTTGATAAGGTGCCACATCAAACTTTACTATACAAAATAAGGATTCATGATGTAGAGTGTAAAATATTATGAATAGAGGATTGGTCGATGAAGAGAAAGCAAAGGGTAGGGATTTATGCATCAATTTCGGGTTGGAAAGCCAAAACCAGTAGACAGTGATGGGGCCTCAACTATTTACAATCTACATGAATGACTTAGATCAGGGGTCTCCAAACTATGGCCCGCAGGCCACATCTGGCCCGCAGCAGGCTAACATCTGGCCTGCAGCCAGTGGGGCGGGACGGGATTCCCGCTGCCGAAAACACTCCCGCGTCCGGAACCCCGCCGCTGACTCAGGATCCGGACACGGGGACGGGAGCCACAGGCCGGACGTTTGCTGCCGCTCCGCGCGGTGTCTGATGGACCCATGGGAATCCCCGCCCTCTTTACCGGCCTATTGTCCAATCAGAGCTGCCACCCTGTGACTTGACAGTTCATTAAATGAATCATCAATTGCGACATCTGTTATCCAATTGCTGCTCTGCATTGACTGAGTGACAGCTGCTTTATCCAATCCGTAAGCTCCATCTGTCTGAAATGAGCGAGAACAATGACAATGATGGCGGCAATTCAGACCAATTCAGTTATGGAAGGAAAAAATAAAATAAAAGTGGACAGTGAGTGCCGCCTGTTTAATGAAGAATGGGGTGTAAAGTACTTCTTTGTACAAGCAGGTGATAAAGCCTTGTGTGTCATGTGCAACGAAACTGTTGCAGTTTTGAAGGAGTACAATGTACGTCGGCACGATGAGACCAAACATGAACCAAGTTATTCCCAATTCACAGGAACACAGCGTTCGGAAAAATTTGAATCAATGCAAATTTGAATCAATGCTTTCCCAACAAGCTTTTTTTACGCAGAAGATAACTGAAAATGAAGCTTTAACCAGGGCCAGTTACAAACTAGCTCATGTGTTGGCTAAAAGAGGAAAGCCATTCACCGATGGAGATCTCATCAAAGAGTGCATAATGGAAGCAGTGGAAGAGTTATGCCCAGAGAAAGCAAATCTGTTCAAAATCATCAGTCTTGTGCCAAATACTGTTGCTCGTAGAATTGAGGATAGAGGAAGCAATATATTTCATCAAATTGCAGACAAAGAAAGAAATTTTCAGTTGTATTAACATAAGAACATAAGAAATAGGAGCAGGAGTAGGCCATCTGGCCCTTCGAGCCTGCCCCGCCATTCAACAAGATCATGGCTGATCTGAAGCGAATCAGTTCCACTTACCCGCCTGCTCCCCATATCCCCTAATTCCCTTACCGATCAGAAAACTATCTACCCGTGATTTAAACATATTCAACGAGGAAGCCTCCACCACTTCAATGGGTAGAGAATTCCAGAGATTCACTACCCTCTGAGAGAAGAAGTTCCCCCTCAACTCTGTTCTGAACCGGCCCCCCCTTATTTTGAGGCTGTGCCCTCTAGTTCTGGTTTCCCTTCTAAGTGGAAAGAATCTCTCCACCTCTACCCTATCCAGCCCCTTCATTATCTTATATGTCTCTATAAGATCACCCCTCATCCTTCTAAACTCCAACGAGTACAGACCCAATCTGTTTAATCTCTCCTCATAAGCCACACCCCTCATCTCCGGTATCAACCTGGTGAACCTTCTCTGCACTCCCTCCAAGGCCAATATATCCTTTCGCAAATAAGGGGACCAAAACTGCACACAGTACTCCAGTTGCGGCCTCACCAGTGCCTTGTACAGTTGCAGCAAGACCTCCCTGCTTTTATATTCTATCCCCCTCGCGATAAAGGCCAACATTCCATTTGCCTTCTTGATCACCTGCTGCACCTGCAGACTGAGTTTTTGCGATTCGTGCACAAGGACTCCCAGGTCCCTCTGCACAGTCGCACGATGTAATTTTTCTCCATTTAAATAATATTCCAATTTACTATTATTTCTTCCAAAGTGGATAACCTCACATTTGCTAACGTTATATTCCATCTGCCAGATCCTCGCCCACTCGCTCAGCCTATCCAAATCTCTCTGCAGACTTTCTGCGTCCTCCACGCAATTCGCTTTCCCACTCACCTTCGTGTCATCAGCAAACTTGAATACCCTAGATTCAGTCCCCTCCTCCAGATCATCTATGTAAATGGTAAACAATTGAGGCCCCAGCACCGATCCCTGCGGCACGCCACTGGTCACCAACTGCCAACCAGAAAAGCACCCATTTATCCCAACTCTCTGCTTCCTGTTAGATAGCCAATCCCCAATCCACGCCAACACCTTACCCCTAACTCCGTGTACCCCAATCTTCTGCAGCAACCTTTTGTGAGGCACCTTATCGTATTCTCACGCACTTGATGAATCGACTGATGTGTGTGACACATCACAACTCCGAGTATTCATCCGCGGCGTCGACAGTGAATTTAATGTGACATAAGAATTAGCATCAGTGCATAGCATGCACAGCACAGTAACTGGAGAAGACATCTTCAAAGAATTGCAAAAAGCTGTGTTAGAATATAACCTGGGGTGGAATAAACTGCAATGCGTGACAATTGATGGAGGAAAGAACATGTCTGGGATGAAGAAAGGTTTGGTTGGACAAATCACAAAAGCTTGTGAGGTTGGTGGATTCTCAAAGCCCGTGTTTCTGCATTGCATTATCCATCAACAAGCATTGTGCGGAAAATATGTGGATATGTCTTGCGTTCTGAAACCTGTTGTTTCAACAGTGAATTTCATTCGATCTCACAGGCTTAATCATCGCCAGTTTCGTGATTTTCTGAAAGAAACTGATTCCGAGTTCGGTGACGTGCCTTATTATACAGCAGTTCGATGGCTTAGTTGTGGAAAGGTTCTATCACGGTTCTTTCAGCTCAGATAGGAAATTGATTCCTTTCTCACAGAGAAGAATCGACCCGAACCACTTTTATCAAACACTGACTGGCTTTGGAAATTGGCATTTTTTGCAGATGTGACAGGCCATATGAATCAATTGAATCTGAAGTTGCAAGGTGAAACAAATTTGATTTGTGATCTATTTGCGCATGTCAAGGCATTCAGGGCAAAACTGATGCTATTTCAAGGACAGCTGAAAGTTCATAACTTGGTTCATTTTCCATGTTGTGAAAAATTTCATGAAGAAAGTGAAGCAGAATTTCCTTCTTCATTTGCAACAGAAATCATTAAGGACTTGCAAAAACAATTTCAGGAACGATTTTCTGATCTTGATGGAAACGCAGATGAAATAAAGCTGTTTCAAAATCCATTTGGCTACAATGTTGAAACACTCCCAAGTCAGTTTCAAATGAAAATTATTGATCTCCAATCAGATGACATGCTGAAAGACAAGTATCAAGAAGGAAATCTGATCCAATTTTATAAATCTTTGCAGCCTGAGCAGTTTCCAAAGTTGAAGCGATTTGCTTGTGGATTTGTATCAGTTTTTGGTACAACGTACCTGTGTGAACAAACATCTTCAAAAATGAAGTATGTCAAGTCCAAATATCGAGCAAATTTATCTGATGAGCATTTGAAGTCCATTCTAATAATTGGCTCCTCAAGCTTGAAACCTCAGTTCAGCAATATTTTGAAATTAAAAAAGCAGTTCCATCATTCCCATTAATCTTGTGCAAAACTTCATGATTTGTTGGTTACGATTGAAAACTCCAATTGCCAGAATTGTGTAGAAAGGTGCAGACTGAATTTCTTTTTGTTCGACCTGGTTCAAGTTTATTTTGAATTTCTTTGCTTTGTTTTACTGAAGTTCTTTCTTGGGGCGTGTTTATTTTTCTTATTGCGTGCCACAAAATTGGGCAAATTCTCATTTCAAGTAAACATTTGTAAAATTTCAGTAAATAAAAATTAAAAAATGAATAGCCTGCTTTTCTCATCTGCAGTTAAGTAATTAGAACATAACAGCGCAGTACAGGCCCTTTGGCCCACGATGTTGCGCCGACCTGTGAAACCAATCTAAAGCCCCTCTAATCTACACTATTCCAATATCATCCATATGTTTATCCAATTACCCTTTAAATGCCCTTAATGTTGATGAGTCCACGACTGCTGCAGGCAGGGCATTCCACGACCTTACTACTCTCTGAGTAAAGAATCTACCTCTGACATCGGTCCTATATCTATCACCCTTCAATTTAAAGCTATGTCCCCTCGTGTTAGCCATCACCGTCCGAGGAAAAAGGCTCTCACTGTCCACCCTATCTAATCTTCTGATCATCTTGTATGCCTCTATTAAGTCACCTCTTAACCTTCTTCTCTCTAACGAAAACAGCCTCAAGTCACTCAGCCTTTCCTCATAAGACCTTCCCACCATACCAGGCAACATCCTGGTAAATCTCCTCTGCGCCCTTTCCAATGCTTCCACATCCTTCCGATAATGCGGCGACCAGAACTGTACGCAATACTCCAAGTGCGGCCGCACCAGAGTTTTGTACAGCTGCAACATGACATCATGGCTCCGAAACTCAATCCCTCTACCAATAAAAGCTAACATACTGTACACCTTCTTAACAACCCTATCAACCTGGGTGCCAACTTTCAAGGATCTATGCACATGGACACTGAGATCTCTCTGCTCATCCACACTACCAAGTATCTTACCATTAGCCCAGTACTCTGTATTCTTGTTACTCCTTCCAGAGTGAATCACCTCACACTTTTCCGCATTAAACTCCATTTGCCACCTCTCAGCCCAGCTCTGCAGCTTATCTATGTCCCTCTGTAACCTGCAACATCCTTCCGCACTGTCCACCACTCCACCAACTTGCGTCATCCGCAAAGTTACTAACCCAGCCTTCTACGCCCTCATCCAAGGTCATTTATAAAAATGACAATCAGCAGTGGCCCCAAAACAGATCCTTGTGGTACACCACTAGTAATTGAGTTCCAGGATGAACATTTCCCATCAACCACCACCCTCTGTCTTCTTACAGCTAGCCAATCTCTGATCCAAACCGCAAAATCACCCTCAATCCCATGCCTCCGTATTTTCTGCAATAGCCTATCAGGGGGAACCTTATCAAACGCTTTATCAAAATTCATTATTTTGTCAGAGCATTTGCTAATGTTTGACATTTTTACTCATTATATATCATTTCTCAGTGTAAGCACGGCATTGCTTCTTTATAATTGTCACATTTCTCTTTTGTTCTAAATCATATCATGCTGATTACAAAGATGATCCAAATAAAACTTATTCATTAATTTAAATTTTATTCATTCATTTATAAAACCAATTTTTTTTCGTTGGCACCCAAAAATGTGTAAAATATACGATGTGGCCCTTGAAGTCCTAAATGAAAAGTTTGGAGACCCCTGACTTAGATGAAGGGATTGAATGTGAGGTAGCTAAATTTGCTGATGACACAAAGATAGATAGGAAAGTAAATTGCAAGGACAAAAGGTCTAAAATTGATTTAGATAGGTTAAATGCATGGGAATAACTTGGCAGATGGGGTATAAGGTAGGAAAATGTGAACTTGTCCACTTTGGTGTTGTGGTGTCTAGCCCCTTTAAGGGGCAAACTTCTGGAAGATTTACGTGACCCAGACTGACCAATCAGGAACTAAGTCCGGCATCACTTCAACTTGTCTGGACTTGTCCCACCAATTAGATCCTGGAGGCATGACTGTAATCATTGAATCTGCATTGCTCTATTTCTAGTGGTTACTATTAATAAATTTACTTAGTTTGTCAATCACTGGTGAAGCCAAGTTACTACAGACATGAAGAATAGAAAAGTGATATGTTTTTTTAACACAGATTGCAAAACAAAGGGATCTGGATATTGTCATACATGAACAATAAAAAGTTAGTATGCACGTGCAGCAAGTGATTAGGGAGGCAAATGAGAATTTTTGCAGCAATTGCATTGAGCATTGGTGAGGCCACAACTGGAGTATTGCATATAATTTTGACCTCCTCACTTGAGAGGATATATCATTTGAAGCAGTTCAAAGAAGGTTCACTCGACTGATCCCTGAGTTGATGGAGCTATGAGGAAAAGTTGAATGTGTTGGTTCTGTATCCACTGGTGTTCAGAAGAATTAGAGACGATCTTTTGAAACATATAAGATTGAGGGAAGCTGACAAGTTGGATGCTGAGAGAATGCTTCCCCTTGTGGGAGAGACCAGAACTAGGGGAAACAGTTTAAAAATAAGAGGTCTCCCATTTAAGATGGAGATAAGAGAAATATTCTTGCTCCAAAGGGTCATTAGTTTGTGGAATGTACGTCTCCAGGGAGCAGCGGTGGCTGGATCATTGAATATGTTTTAAGGCCGAATTAGATTGACTAGTTTGTCAATCAAGAATCTAAGAATATAGGGGGTAGACAGGAGAGTAGAGTTGAGGCTACAATCAGATCAGTCATGATCTTATCAAATAACAGGAGCCAAATGAAGAAGCTAAATAAGGATGAGGATAAAATACTGCCTCTATGTCCCAAAGGTCTCAGACACTAGAATAAATTGTATTTACTGTCTGTCATCAAAATAATTTATCACAGGCAATCATTTTACTTTATTGAAAAAAATAACTAAAATTAGGATGAAGAAAGTGGCTGAGGTGAATTTCCTCAGGATATTTTCCATTCAGGCCCATAGCATTGACATAAGTTAGTCAGGATCCCATTTATATTTGAAGTTGCAGGGAGCGCTGTCTCTTTCTCTCCCAGCTAACTCAACTTCTGAAGTTTAAAGAACTTAAGACAAATACTACAACAGGCACTCAATCTGCAATATCAGTCACAACTCTCCCATAGGCACAAAGTAGACATGTTTAAAGTCAAATACATTTCAACATTAAAAAAATACCATCTATATTACCTTCCAAAAAAGAGCAGAAATTTAGCTAGAACAAACAAAGTAGTTTGCTAGTTTAGTGACATCTATAAAAGCCAAACTTTAAGAAATGACTATCCACTGCACTGAAATCAGTTCAGTCAGTACTCTGGAGAATGGAACCCAATAAGGTATCTCTTTTAGGTGGAACCCAATAAGGTACCTTTCTTAAAACTCACAACAGTTACGTTGCCCATTTTCACTTGGAATTAGAAATCCTATAACACGGGGGAAGTCAAAAGCTCAAGGTTGTCTTCTAGGTCACAGTGCTCTTGAGCATCACTCCCTGTTCCTTATAACACTGTGCTGCCTTTTAATGCAGCTCCTTGACACCAAAGAGAATTTGGGTTCCGAGTGCTCTCAGAGTAGGGCACTAACTTTAAATTAATATGTTGCTGGCAGTAGGAGCACTGTGCCTCAGGCATCAGTCTACTACCTCAAGTTACACTGGAGGAGGTAAATAAGTCAGAGAGAACCAAGCTACCATGCTAACAGAAGCAATAGTGGAAACTCAGTAAATGAAGGCTGTGTGTTTGCTTAACTCTTGTTTAAAAATAGTATGTTAATAAATACTAATCCACATTAGAACAAATACCTAATGCAATGGAAATTATGAACCATTTGACATTCTGTCTATGCTGTTGATGACAGTTGTTGAATTTACACTTGTATTGCTTTTTCTCCTCTTACCATCACACTTTTGTATACCATTAATAAGTCCACAGGACATTTAGAATACAAATACTGAATCCACTGCACAGTCTTTGTGCTTACAAAGGTAAAATGAAAAGCTAAACTGATCCTTTTTGTAAACATTATTAACACGATCCTGTCAATTACAAAACAGTTTGTGAGCTTTTTATAAATGATCATCTTTGGTGAACATTCAAATCTAATGGTAACCCAATAAATAAATACATTCATTTCCAAACTCTGAGATGATAAAATATAGTGGCTGCATCATGCTATATGAGAACATTATTGCAGCTTCAGAACTAAAGCAGTGTAAGGAAATATAAAATGGCGATACTTTACAATTGGCTAGAGGACAAGTTGTGTTTATGAGGCACCTTTACTGTGAACATTAACCCAAGGTGCTTTGTATGTAAAATTTTCAAAAAGAGGTTCCGAAGGGAAGTGGGCAGTACCATAGGAAAGGTATTGGCTAACAATGTTAACTGACATGGGGCCAGAAAAGTGAAGTAGTCAATAGTGAGTGGGGAGAGGTTTAAGGGAGAGAGAGATTGGAATGGATGAAGGGGTACACAGCTCCAAGTGATCAGCTCACAGCTGCAGTGCTTTCACTCTCAAACCTGACCAACAGAATTGGTAATGGATGGAATAGTGGAGATAAATTTCAACTCACCCATTCACCCATGTCCATCCATTGTAACATGGAAAATTTACTTAGTTGCAATTTTGCTTAAGATTAAAACAAAGTCAGAACTTCAAAATAGCAACATACTCGAGCAGTTATTGTTGAATAATGCCTGAAAGACAATGATCCATTTAAAACCGGGCATGCCTTTCTGACGAACAGTCACATGTTTCTCAGCCAAAAAATGGGCAAACCAGCAAGAACATAGAACATAGAACAGTACAGCAAAGAAAATTCTGGAGGAGGCTGTGAGATGCTATTTGCTTACTTGATTCAATTTTTAAGGTCTTTATACAGGCATCCAAAAATCCAATTTCAAACAAGTGGGAGATTGTTTAAATATCCAAACGACGGTTCTTTGCCAGTAACAGGACAGAAATTGAAATTCACGTGGATTTAAATGCAAAGAAGATACTAGTGCCATATCACCCACCAGTTAAACCGTCTCAACAACGGTCTGAAAGGGAACCCACTGTCGGAGGACAACTCGCAATTCTTCAACAGACCCATGCCAGTCCATTCCGCTCCTCTCCAACAGATCCATTGCCAGCCCATTCTCCTCTACAACAGATCCACTGCCAATCCAGCTCCCTCCCTGCCAACACAGCTCCCTCCTGCCAATAGACCCACTGCCAACCCATCTCCCTCCTCTCCAACAGACCCACTGCCAACCCATCTCCCTCCCCGTCAACAGACCCACTGCCAGACCATTCTCCTCCTCTCCAACAGACCCACTGCCAACCTATTTCCTTCCCTGTCAACAGACCCACTGTCAGCCCATTCTCCTCCCCTCCAATAGACCCACTGCCAACCCATTTCCTACCCAAACAAGCTACTGCCAGCATATTCCTCTTCCCTCCACTAAGTCCACTTCAAATGCATTCCCCTCCCTGCCAACAAACCCACTGCAAACTATTTCCCTCCCCTCCAACAGGCCACTGTCAATGCATTTCCCTCCCTTCCAACATACCCACACAAGCCATTCCCATCTCTTCCAGCAGGCTACTGTCAGTCCATTCTGCTCTCACTCCATCAAGCCTAGTTAGTGCCTGCCCATTCCCCTCCCCTGCAACCCATCGTCCCTGCCCTCCACAGGCTCACTAGCCTATTATCTGAACCAAACCCATAGATTGCCAATTTGTTAGCACCCTCAAGCCAGTTGGCAGTGTGCAAAAGGTTGACCATTTTCCACTGCCCCAGACTAGCATGTTGTAATGGAAGCCCATGTGGTGCCTACAGATTTTTGTTTTAATGTAACCGAGCTTTTGAACTATCACTTGGCTATGTGCTGCTGACACAATGCTGATATTAATCCAAAAGAGAAAATGCTGGAAAATCTCAGCAGGTCAGGCAGCCATATCTGTTGGCAGGTAAGGAGAGAAAAGAGCTGTCGTTTCGAGTCCAGATGACCCTGGGAGATATTTATTCTGTAGGGTGAGGGAATGAAAGGCGAGTCATAGCCACAGAAACCAGGGGAAAATACTGCTAATGGCTGTTCACAAAGAGAATAAAGGGTGTGAATGGCCAAACGGCAGAGAAGCCGTAAGCTGTGACAGATGAAGATGTATGGGGAGGGGGAGGGCGAAGGCGAAAAAAGATGAGGCAAAGGTAAAATGTAGAAAAGGGGAAGTAGCGGCGGGAGAAAAGGTAAGGGAAGGGGATAATGTAGGGGGAAAGAGTGGGGGCGGGGTGGGGAAGAAAAATGAATAAAGACAATAAAGAAATAAAAGGTAGAGAACGGTAAAAAATTAATAGAATGAAAACAAAGGGGGCCGAGGTGGGGTAGAGCGAATCATCTGAAGTTGTTGAATTCGATGTTGAGACTGGAAGGCTGTAAAGTGCCGAGCCGGAAGATGAGATGCTGTTCCTCTACTGTTTGCGTTGAGCATCACTGGAACATTGCAGCAGGCCAAGGACAGACATTTCGCCCGCCATCTTCATCTGTCACAGCTTACAACTTCTTGGCCATTCACACCCTTTATTCTCTCTGTGGACAGCTGTTAGCAGTATTTTCCCTTGGTTTCTGTGGCTATGACTCATCTTTCATTCCCTCCCCCTGCAGTATAAATATCTCCCACTTTCTTTGCCTTTCAGCTTTGACAAAGGGTCGTCTGGACTCGAAACCTCAGCTCTTTTCTCTCCTTACAGATGCTGCCAGACCTGCTGAGATTTTCCAGCGTTTTCTCTTTTAATTTCAGATTCCAGTATCTGCAATAATTTGCTTTTATCCAGTGCTGATATTATTGTCCGATTTGTGACTGAGTCACTTCATAGAATCATAGAAACCCTACAGCACAGAAAGAGGCCATTCAGCCCATCGAGTCTGCACCGACCACAATCCCAGCCAGGCCCTACCGCCATATCCCCACATATTTTACCCACTCATCCCTCTAATGTACGCATCCCAGGACCCTAAGGGGTAATTTTAGCATGGCCAATCAACCTAACCTGCACATCTTGGACTGTGGGAGGAAACCGGAGCACCCGGAGGAAACCCACGCAGACACGAGGAGAATGTGCAAACTCCACACACAGTGACCCAAGCCGGGAATCGAACCCAGGTCCCTGGAGCTGTGAAGCAGCAGTGCTAACCACTGTGCTACCATGCCGCCTTTCATCAGATTTGTTAAATTGTCTGCTTCAGCATGGGAAATGGGGGAAAATAATTTTGCTTCTGGCTTTCTGCATGTTTTTGATGGTTAATCATTTCAAAATTTATTCAAAGATCATTTTTATTAAGAATGATTCCATCGTTTGACTAAAAATGAATTTGGAATTAATTTCAGCAATGTTTAACTAACTGCGAGAAAATCTTGGACTCTGGTTTGTTAGTATCATATTGCTACACCTGACCATTTTCTTGTACGGGATAAACTCAGCTTCAATTTGAGGGATCGACTGAGAAAATTTGTATGAATTAGAAATACATCTGCTTCTTTCTAACTGTCCTCTCCAGCCTGCAATAGGAATTACCAGAATGCAGGTACCATCAGTATAAACATCAGAGGAAGTGGACAGCAGGCCAACTAACCCACAATGACTACTAAAATCAGTGAATGAAGCAAACATATCACACTGAGGAATTTAGCATGACAGTTAAAAAATATATTCAAAATGACAAAAGCGAAAGAGAGTAAAGACGAATAGATTGTTGCAATTGGTTCATACTTCAAATTTGAGTTAATTTGAATACAAAATAGCGCTGGATAATACAGAGTGTGAGAAGAGACACAGAATTCATGGTGAGAGGGGAGAGATGCAAAAGGGCCCAGAGGGGCAATTTTTTCACAGAGGGTGGTGAGTGTCTGGAACGAGCTGCCAGAGGCGGGTACAATTTTGTCTTTTAAAAAGCATTTACACAATTACATGGGTAAGATTTGAATCGAGGGATATTGGCCAAACGAGGGCAATTGGGACTAGCTTAGTAATTAAAAGTTAGGCGGGGGGGGGCGGGGGTGAGCAGGGTCGAGGGGGCGTGCGGCGGGGGCCGAGCGCAGGGGGGGGCGCGCGAGGGGGGGGGGGGCGCGAGGGGGGGGCGCGCGAGGGGGGGGGGGAGAAGCAGCGGATAATACTATCGCCTGCCATCAGGGTTCCACTCTATAGCCTGAAAGGGTGCCTGACTGCTCCAGATGCCCCAACTCCTAAACTGTGGAATTTGTTAAGAAACATTATCACCCAAAGTCCTCGGTGATAATGCAGTGATACAAATTTAATTCGACAACAAGACCCCTAGGGGGGGTCAATACCTGTGTTCAAGGCGTGCCAAAGACAAACGGCTGAATAGTGCAAGTGCGGGTCTGCACTAAACGACATGTTGAGGGGCAAGCTAGTCTGTGGTGTTAACTACACGACTGCAAAATAAATTAGTAGAGGCAGAGATTACTTTAAAGGCGGCATTAGAGGTCGCACAAGGTGAAGAAAGCAGCAAAAGGGGGGCAATGGAGCCAGAGAGCATACAAGCAGGTGATGTCCATCAGGTTTGGCGGAAAGCCCCTGGTAGTCAAGACACCAGAGAGGAGGACACAGGATGTAAAGAGCAAAGAGGTTCGAGCAAAAGAAAAGTGCAGAGGTGTAGGGAATTTGATCCACAGACCAGGAGCTTTGAGCTACCGGAGTGGGGGAGATCATCCACAGGAGAGATGTAAATTCTGGAAAGCTCCAAGTTATTCCCACACTAGGAGGGGCACATTAGGAGTAAATACAAGACTAAGCAGAGCCAAGGGGGGCGGGGAAGAAAAAAAATTCTGACTCTCGTACACAGTGTTGAGAATAACTCTCCAAACGATTCTGAAGTATACAGGTTAAACAACATTAAGGTGGACAAGATGACTCCAATTACGATTGTGTTGATTGTAAATGGCCAGCCACTCAGAAAAGAGTGGACACGAGTGCCTCCGCTACACTTGTAGGAGAACAAGTGCATCATTATTTACAAAGTGCGGTTCAGCCCCTAAAGTTAAGCATGACGGTCAGGCTAACAACATATATTGGGGAAGCTATAAGGATCCTAGGAATAGCAACAGAAGTCAGTCAGCTCAGATCAGAAGTGGGGATGTTCGCCAATGATCGCACAATGTTCAACACCATTCGCGACTCCTCAGATACTGAAGCAGTCCATGTTCAAATGCAACAAGATCTGGACATTGGCCAGGCTTGAGCTGATAAGTGGCAAATAACATTCGCGCCACACAAATGCCAGGCAATGACCATCACCAATAAGAGGCATTCTAACTACCACCCTTTGACATTCAATGGTGTAACCATCACTGAATCCCCCATTGTCAACATCCTTGGGGTTACTATTGACCAGAAACTCAACTGGACTCACCAAATAAACATAGCGGCTACAAGAGCAGGTCAGAGGCTAGGAATACTAAGGCGAGTAACTCACCTCCCCGACTCCCCAAAGCCTATCCACCAGCTCCAAGGCACAAGTCAGGAGTATGATGGAATACTTCCCATTTGCCTGGATGTGTGCAACTCCAACAACGCTCAAGAAGTTAGACACCATCCAGGACAAAACAGCCCGCTTGATTGGCACCACATTGACAAACATTCAATCCCTCCACCACCAACGCTCAGTAGCAGCAGTGTGTACTATCTACAAGATGCACTGCAGCAATTCACCAAAGGTCCTTAGACAATACCTTCCAAACCCATGACCATTTCCATCTAGAAGGACAAGGGCAGCAGATAAATGGGAAGACCACCCATAAATGGCAAGTTCCCCTCCAAGCCTCTCACCATCCTGACTTGGAAATATATTGCTGTTCCTTCGCAGTCACTGGGTCAAAATTCTGGAGTTCCCTCCCTAACGGCCTTGTGGGTCAACCCACACAACATAGACTGCAGCGATTCAAGAAGGCACCACCTTCTCAAGGGCAACTAGGGATGGGCAATAAATGCTAGCCAGCCAGTGACGCCCATGTCCCATAAATGAATTTTAAAAAAGCTCAACTGCCTCCAATAGTAAGAGAGGGCCAAGGGCCAAGTTTGATGAGCCAAGATTGTCTTTGTCAAATTAGGTTAAATTGGCTAGAAATCTTCAAAATCAACGATGAAAACCTCCATGATGCCTTAAAAATACCAGTTGTTGTTCCAAGATGAGTTAGGCAAGATACAGGGCCTGAAAGCAAAAGCTTACGTGGATTCTGAGACCACACCAAAACTTTACAGAGCCTTACCTGTACCCTATGCCTTACACGAGAAGGTTGAGTCTGAACCCAAATGGCTAGAAGAATGAGGCATCATCAAGCCTAGACAGTTATCGGAGTGGGCAGCTCCCATCGTGCCAGTGCCAGATAGAACTATCAGGATTTGTGGGGACTACAAATTAACTGTGAATCAAACAACAAAATTGGATTGATACCCAAAACCATGAATTGAAGATTTGTATGCTAAATTAGGAGGCTAAACTTATGCCAAACTTGAAATGAGCCATGTGTACCAACAGTTATAATTAGAACATAAAACATAGAAAGCCACAGCACAAACAGGCCCTTCGGCCCACAAGTTGCGCTGATCATATCCCTACCTCTAGGCCTATCTATAGCCCTCAATCCCATTAAATCCCATGTACTCATCCAGGAGTCTCTTAAAAGACCCCAACGAGTTTGCCTCCACCACCACTGACGTCAGCCGATTCCACTCACCCACCACCCTCTGAGTGAAAAACTTAACCCTGACATCTCCTCTGTACCTACCCCCCAGCACCTTAAACCTGTGTCCTCTCGTAGCAACCATTTCAGCCCTTGGAAATAGCCTCTGAGAGTCTACCCTATCCAGACCTCTCAACATCTTGTAAACCTCTATCAGGTCACCTCTCATCCTTCGTCTCTCCAGGGAGAAGAGACCAAGCTCCCTCAACCTATCCTCATAAGGCATGCCCCCCAATCCAGGCAACATCCTTGTAAATCTCCTCTGCACCCTTTCAATGGCTTCAACATCTTTCCTGTAATGAGGTGACCAGAACTGCGCGCAGTACTCCAAGTGGGGTCTAACCAGGGTCCTATAAAGCTGCAGCATTATCTCCCGACTCCTAAACTCAATCCCTCGATTAATGAAGGCTAGTACGCCGTACGCCTTCTTGACCGCATCCTCCACCTGCGAGGCCGATTTAAGAGTCCTATGGACCCGGACCCCAAGGTCCTTCTGATCCTCTACACTGCTAAGAATGGTACCCTTCATATTATACTGCTGCTTCATCCCATTGGATCTGCCAAAATGGATCACTACACACTTATCCGGGTTGAAGTCCATCTGCCACTTCTCCGCCCAGTCTTGCATTCTATCTATGTCTCGCTGCAACTTCTGACATCCCTCCAAACTATCCACAACACCACCTACCTTGGTGTCGTCAGCAAACTTACCAACCCATCCCTCCACTTCCTCATCCAGGTCATTTATGAAAATGACAAACAGCAAGGGTCCCAGAACAGATCCCTGGGGCACTCCACTGGTCACTGACCTCCATGCAGAGAAAGACCCCTCCACAGCCACTCTCTGCCTTCTGCAGGCAAGCCAGTTCTGGATCCACAAGGCAACAGCCCCTTGGATCCCATGCCCTCTCACTTTCTCAAGAAGTCTTGCATGGGGGACCTTATCGAACGCCTTGCTGAAGTCCATATAGACCACATCCACCGCTCTTCCTTCGTCAATGTGTTTGGTCACATTTTCAAAGAACTCAACCAGGCTCGTAAGGCACGACCTGCCCTTGACAAAGCCGTGCTGACTACTTTTGATCATACTAAACTTCTCTAGATGATCATAAATCCTGTCTCTCAGGATCCTCTCCATCAACTTACCAACCACTGAGGTTAGACTCACCGGTCGGTAATTTCCCGGGCTGTCCCTGTTCCCTTTCTTGAATATAGGGACCACATCTGCAATCCTCCAATCCTCCGGAACCTCTCCCGTCTCCATCGACGATGCAAAGATCATCGCCAAAGGCTCCGCAATCTCCTCCCTCGCCTCCCACAGTAACCTGGGGTACATCCCATCCGGTCCCGGCGACTTACCAACCTTGATGCCATTCAATAGTTCCAACACATCCTCTTTCTTTATGTCCACATGCTCGATCCTTTCTGTCCACCGCAAACCAGCAGTACAACCACCCAGATCCCTTTCCACCGTGAATACCGAGGTAAAGTATTCATTAAGCACCTCCGCCATTTCTAACGGTTCCGCACAAACTTTTCCCCCTTCACCTTTTAAGGATCCTATGCCTTCACATCTCATCCTTTTACCCTTGACATATTTGTAGAAAGCCTTGGGATTCTCCTTAATCTTACCCGCCAAGGTCTTCTCATGACCCCTTCTCGCTCTCCTAATTTCCTTCTTAAGCTCCTTCCTACATCCCATATACTCCTCTAAATCCTTAACACCTCCTAGCTCTCTGAACCTTCTGTACGCCTCTCTTTTCTTATTCACCAGGTTCATCACAACCTTCGTGCACCACGGTTCCCGTACCCTACCAACACCCCCCTGTCTCATCGGAACGTTGTCATGCAGAGCTCCAGACAAACATTCCTTGAAAATCCTCCACTTTCCTTCGGTACTTTTCCCCAAGAATGCCTCGTTCCAATTTACCCGTCTAATTTCCTCCCTGATGACACTGTATTTCCCTTTACTCCAGAGAAACACTTTCCCAGCCTGCCTGATCCTATCTCTTTCCAACGCTATCGTGAAGGAGATAGAATTATGATCGCTATCCCCAAGATGCTCACCCACCAAGAGATCCTCCACCTGTCCAGGTTCATTAGCCAGCACCAGATCAAGTACAGCCTCTCCTCTAGTAGGCTTATCCACATACTGTGTCAGGAAACTCTCCTGGACACACCTAACAAACTCCTCTCCATCCAAACCCCTAGCCCTAGGGATATTCCAATCTATGTTTGGGAAATTAAAATCTCCCATCACGACAACTCTATTATTCCTACATCTCTCCAGGATCTGTTTCCCCATCTGCTCCTCAACATCTCTGTTACTATTGGGCGGCCTATAGAACTCTGTTACTATTGGGCGGCACGGTAGCACAGTGGTTAGCACTGCTGCTTCACAGCTCCAGGGACCTGGGTTCGAATCCCGGCTCGGGTCACTGTCTGTGTGGAGTTTGCACATTCTCCCCATGTCTGCGTGGGTTTCCTCCGGGTGCTCCGGTTTCCTCCCACAGTCCAAAGATGTGCGGGTTAGGTTGATTGGCCATGCTAAAATTGCCCCTTAGTGTCCTGGGATGCGTAGATTAGAGGGATTAGCGGGTAAAATGTGTAGGGATATGGGGGTAGGGCCTGGGTGGGATTGTGGTTGGTGCAGACTCGATGGGCCGAATGGCCTCTTTCTGTACTGTAGGGTTTCTATGATTTCTATAATTAGACGAGGCATCTAGAGAATTTGTTATAATAAATATCCACAAAGGTTTGTACCAGTATAAGTCTCATATACAAGTCTCATTGGTGTGTGCAATTTTCTAGTACACGATGGAAAGCTTACTACAGGGCCTACTGAAGGCCGGTGTCTCTTTAGATGATGTACTGAGTACAGGAACACCTGTGGAGAAGCATCCGGCAAATCCTGAAGAGATTTAAGAATCACGTGAGGCTAGAAAGGGAGAAATGTATGTTCCAGGCCCATAAAGTAGTGCACTTAGGGTTCAAAGTGGATGCAAAAGGGTTGCATCTGATGGAGAAGATAAAAGCAATTAAGGAAGCACTGGGCCCAGAAAGGCACATTGGAATTGAAACCTATTTTAGGAATGGTCTACTATTATGAGAGATTCATTTTTCAGTGTTGGCACCCCTACATACACTGCTCAAGAAACACCAGGGATGGTATTTGAAAGAGCATCAGCAATAAGCCTTTGAACAAAGATGTGTAGGTTAGGTGAATTGGTTTTCCTAAATTGTCCCTTAATGTCCCAAGATGTGTAGGTTAGGGGGATTGGGGCAATGGAGATAAGGCCTAGGTAGGATGCTATGTCAGAAAGTTGATGCATACCCGATGAGCTGAATGACCTCTTTCTGCACTGTAACCATTGTGTGATTCGAACAGATTAAACTGGCATTGCAGACATCCACTCTATTTGTTTATTTTGACCCCTCAAAAGAGATAATTCTTACCTGACCCTGTCTCCTTACAAAATTGGAGCGGTTTTATTGCATAAGATGGACTATGGTGCAGAAAGGCCCATTGCCTACGCCTCGAGGACTCTGACAAATGCTGAAAAAGCTTACTCTCAAATTGAAAAAAGGGACTAGCCATCATCTCTGGAGTGAAGAAGTTCCATCAGTATGTTTCTGGATGATATTTCATAGTAGTTACTGACTACAAACCCCGATTGAATCTATCTGAGGAGGGTGAGGCCATTTCTTTTTGATTTGCCTTGATTTGATTTATTATTGTCACATGTATTATCATCGTGAAAAGTATTGTTTCTTGTGCGCTATACAGACAAAGCATACCATACATAGAGAAGGAAAGGAGGGAGTGCAGAATGTAGTGTTACAGTCATAGCTATGGTGTAGAGAAAGATCAACTTAATGAGAGATAGATCCATTCAAAAGTCTGATGGTAGCAGGGAAGAAGCTGTTCTGAGTCGGTTGGTTTATGTCCTCAGACTTTTATCTTTTTCCTGATGGAAGGAGGTGGAAGAGAGTATGTCAGGGTGCATGGGGTCCTGAATTATGCTGGCTGTTTTTCCAAGGCAGCAGGAAGTGTAGGCACTGTCATGGGTGGGAGGCTGGTTTGAGTGATGGACTGGGTTTCGTTCAAGACGCTTTGTAGTTTCTTGCAGTCTTGGATAGAGCAGCAGCCATACCAAGCTGTGGTACAACCAGAAAGAACGCTTTCGATGGTGCATCTTTAAAAGTTGGAGAGTGTCGTAGCAGACATCCAAATTTCCTTAGTCTTCTGAGATTAAGCTGCCATAGATTGAGTGAGTGCAGGTCCAACACTGGGCTCTACTGTGAGCAGCCTATGAGTATGTTTTTCAACATAGGCCAGGCCCACACATTTCAAATGCAGATGCTTTCAGCTGCTTTCCCCATACCCCCTCTGTTGGTACCACAGGAAATTCTTCTTGCTCTTTTTTAATCAATACTTTGTCTATGTCGGCATGAGAGGTCATGTTTTGGACCCAGAAAGATTCCATCTTATCTCGAGTTAAACACGTGGTCCTTTATGGCTAGCATTATGGTAACGGGTCTGAGCAATTAAGGCTCTTTCAAATAAGAAAAGACGAGTTAAGTTGTGAGGATGGTGTATTATTATGGGGAGCAAGGCGGGTTTTCCCACTCCCGCTGAAAGTTATTGCTACAAGAGTTACATTGTGCCCATCCTGGGGTGACAAAGATGAAGATGCTCACACAAAGGATGTGTGGTAGCTTGAGATAGATCCAACATAGAGAAGCTGGTCAAGATGGGACCAATGTCAAATGCAGCAAACATTGCCATCTGTGGCTCTAATGCACCTTCTGGATTGGCCAGGTCAACCATGGGTGCAACTACATGTGATTTTACAGGCATATTCACGGGCACCATGCTCCTGCTCATAACAGATGTGCACTCCAAACCATGAACCCTACAGTGCAGGAGGCAGCAATTTGGCTCATCAAGTCTGCACCGACTCTTCGACAGAGCTTCCCACCCAGACCCTATCCTCATAACCCCGCGTATTTACTCTGCTAATCTCCCTAACCTACACATCTTGGGACGTTAAGTGGCAATCCACATCTTTGGACTACCCTGCTTCAAATGGGCTGGGTGAGAGAGCCGTCCAAACATTCAATGCCACCATGAAGAAAGAGTCATCAGTCTCTCTACAAACCAAACTGGCTCGTTTCCTGATCATTTATGGAACAGCACCTCATCATCACAAGTGTTACACCTGCTGAGTTCTAATGGGCAGACGTATTAGAACAAGCTGGATCTTGTATTTTCGAATCTGGCAGGGAAGGTGGAGGCAAAACGGAATGCAAGGAAGAAGCATCACGACGCGACAAAAACGGAGAAGACATTTGAGGTGGATGGCTTGGTATATATAAAAAATTATGGTGCTGGTCCAAACTGGATCTCTGGAACAGTCGTGGCCAGAACAGGCCCAGTGTCATATAAAATAGTTGTACAAGGAAAGAGGGTAACGAAACACCCAGACCACTTGAGGAGGAGAGAATTGTACACAGAACCAGTGGGGCAGTCCGCCCCTAGTGTGCCTGTCAGTGATATTGCTCCAGATTGAAGTGATGTAGCAGCAAACTACCCCAAGGAAGAGCCAAGTCATATTCCAGTGGGAACTGGAGCTGTTATCTGCACTGAAGCATCTTCGCAAGTCGAGAGTCCATCCATTGAGGTTCAAACTGAAGTTACCTCTACTGCCAGAGCACCTGCTAGTGAATTATGACACTCCCAAAGGATCAGGAAGTTCTGGACTGACCTAGCTTAAGAGACTGTGTTTGAGAACTATCTGTCATACAATAGTGTAAATAGTTTGATTGTTATTGAAATGTGTTAATCGGGAACTTAAAGGGGGAGGGATGTGGTAGAGTACCCCAGGTCTCGGAAAGTCAGATGACCAGTTTGGCCAATTGGGCCATAGTATGCAAATCCTGGAGCTAAGCATAGACTTTCCTTGCTAGTTAGGAGACTGTAGTTGTGGGGTACGGTAGCCTATATATCATTGTCTGCACATAATTATTTACCTTAATAAACCATTCATTCTTTAATATACTTGGTCGTCGCCTATCTTTGCAAGATACTACAGCAGGAATACAGCCTGATTCTGTGCCCTGTTTGTGTCTCAGCTGAAACATCATACCAGGAACAGAGGCACACAAAAGAGAAAATGCTGGAAAATCTCAGCAGGTCTGGCAGCATCCATAAGGAGAGAAAAGAGCTGAAAGTACAGGGAAATTGCACTCGTTGATCACTACATTAATACAAGAAAATTAAAAAGCTTCATGTCAAAGGCTCTGAATTTATTACTTCTTTCATCTCGAGAATTTACAAAGGTATGCAAGAAAAAGGTTTTAATATTGAATTATGATGCTTTTTTGTAAACCATGTGTTTCTCCTGGGAGTCTTGTCAAACAGGTTCTACAAATACAATTCAAGAGGAAGCCTGCCCTCCATATTGCTGCAGATATACAATCTGCACTTACAAAGCAGAAATAATGCAGCCAATTCAAATCAAAGGAGAACCCTTAGTACTAAAACTTCATTTGCAGAGCCAATTCTCATAAACAAGCATTATTAACCAATACATCATTCTCCTCCTGTCTCAACTTTTTAAAAATTCATTCATTCAAGTACCATGGGCGTCGCTGGCTGGGCCAGCATTTATTGCCCATCCCTAGTTGCCCTTGAGAAGATGGTGGCGAGTCGCCTTCTTGAATCGCTGCAGTCCATGTACTGTGAGTTGACCCACAATACCGTTAGGGAGGGAATTCCAGGATTTTGACCCAGTGACTGCAAAGGAATGACGATATATTTCCAAGTCAGGACAATGAGTGGCTTGGAGGGGAACTTGCAGGTGATGTGTTCCCATGTATCTGCAGCCCTTGTCCTTCTAGATGGTAGTGGTTTTGGGTTTGGAAGGTGCTGTCTAAGGATCTTTGGTGAATTGCTGCAGTGCATCTTGTAGATAGTACACACTGTTGCTACTGAGCGTCAGTGGAGGGATTGAATGTTTGTAGGTGTAGTGCCAATCAAGCGGACTGCTTTGTCCTGGATAGTGTTAAGCTTCCTGAGTGTTGTTGGAGCTGCACCCATTCAGGCAAGTGAGGAGTATTCCATCACACTCCTGACTTGTGCCTTGTAGATGGTGGATAGGTTCTGGAGAATCAGGAGGTGAGTTACTTGCCACAGTATTCCTCGCCTCTGACCTGCTCTTGTAGCCACTGCGTTACTATGGCGAGTCCAGTTGCGTTTCTGGTCAATAGTAACCCCAAGGATGTTGACAGTGGGGGATTCAGTAATACCATTGAATGTCAAGGAGTGGTTGTTAGAGTGTCTCTTATTAGTAATGGTCATTGCCTGGCATTTATGTGGCGTGATCCTTTTTCCCAGGGTAGAAATGACAATCACAAGGGGGCAGAAGTTCAAGGCAAGGGGTGGGGGGGCGGGGGGGAGGTTCAGTAGAGATGTGCGGGGGAAGCATTTTTTACACAGAGGGTGGTGGGGGCTTGGAATGCACTGCCAAGTGAGGCAGATATGTTAACGACATTTAACACTTCAGCAGTCAAGGTCATTCAGTCTCTGATCTTCGGGTAAGCGTTCTCCAAGGCGGCCTTCAAGGCACACGACCACGCAGATTCACCGAGCAGAAACTGATAGCCAAGTTCCGTACACGAGGATGGCCTCAACCGGGATCTTGGGTTCATGTCACACTATCTGTAACCCCCACGACTTGCCTGGGCTTGCAAAATCTCACTGACTGTCCTGGCTTGAGACAATTCATATCTTTTTAACCTGTGCTGAACCCTCTCTCCAATCACATTGTCTGTACCTGTAAAGACTTGATTACCTGTTAAGACTCGCATTCCAACCATTGTCTTGTAATTGAGTTTGTGTCTATATATGCCCTGTTTGTGAAACAAATCCTGCACTCACCTGATGGAGTGGCGCTCCGAAAGCTCGTGCTACCAAATAAACTTGTTGGACTTTAACCTGGTGTTGTGACATCACTTACAGCGATTTATCTGGATAGTCACATGAACAGGTGGAGTATAGAGGGATACAGGCGGTTGGTCTATTGAGGACAACATGATCGGTGCAGGCTTGGTGGGCCGAAGGGCCTGTTCCTGTGCTGTACTGTTCTTTGAACGTTACTTGCCATTTGTTAGCCCAAGCCTAGATCTCGTCCAGATCTTGCTGCATGTGGACATAGACTGCTTCAGTATCTGAGGAGTCATGAATGGTGCTAAACATTGGCAATCATTGGGAACATCCCCATTTCTGACCTTATGACAAGGAGAAGGTCATTGATGAAGCAGCTGAAGATGATTGGGTCTAAGACACTATCCTGAGGGACCCTCTGTCTTCTGTTATCAAGCCAATTTTGTATCCAATTGGCTATGTCACCCTGGATCCAGTGAGATTTAACCTTACGCAACAACCTACCATGTCTTGTCAAAGGCTTTGCTAAAGTCCATGTAGACAACATTCCTCATCTCCCTTCTTAGTTACCCTTCAAAAAATTCCTGCAGAGATGTCCTGGGGCTGAGATGACTGATCCTCCACAAACACAACCATCTTCCTATGTGCCAGGTATGACTCCAACCAGCGGAGAGTTTGCCCCGATACCCATTGATTCCAGTTTTGCTAGGGCTCCTTAATGCCACATTCAATTGAATGCGGCCTTGATGTCAAGGGCTGTCACTCTCACCTCACCTCTGGAAAATTCAGCTCTTTCATCCATGTTTGAGCCAAGGCTGTAATGAGGTCAGGAGGTGAGTAACCCTGGCAAAACCCAAACTGGACGTCACTGAGCAGGTTATTGCTGAGCAGGTGTTGCTTGATAGCATGTTGATAACATGATGACTTGAAATCAAAAATATCATTGTTAAGTTGTGATTGGCAATATAGTAACCTAATTTTAACTAAGAAGATAGCATGAAGCTAAGTGCAGCCAGACGTAGAAACATAGAAACTAGGAGGAGCAGGTCATTCAGTCCTTTGAGCCCGCTCCTCCATTCAATACAATCATGGTTGATCCTCGATCTCAATGCTATATTCCCACTTTCTCCCCATCCCCATTGATTCCAATCTAACCTAAAAAAAAATCTATTTCTTTCTTGAATATATTAGTGACCTGGTCTCCACAACTTTGTATGGTATGGAATTTCACAGGTTCACTGAATGAAATTTTTTTCCTCATCTCAGTCCCAAATGGTCTACCCTGTATCATGAGACTGTGGCCCCTGGTTCTAGATTCTCCAACCAGTAAAATCATCCTCCCTGCACCTAATCTGTCCAGCCCTGTTTGAACTTTATACATTTCAATCAGATCTCCTCTCATCCTTCTAAACTCTAGTGAATACCGGCCCAGTCGAACCAAGTTCTCATAGAATCCATAGAATCCCTACAGCACAGAAGGAAGCCATTTGGCCCATTCTCCTCAAAGGACAGTCCCACCAACTCTGGTATCAGCCTAATAAACTTCCACTGCACTCCCTCTATGGAAAGTACATCCTTTCTTAGGTAGGGAGAACCAAGGTCCTGTATAACTGTAGTAAAACATTTCTACTTCTGAACTCAAATCCTCTTGCAATGAAGGCCAACATACCATTTGTCTTCCTAATTGCTTGCTGCAGCTGCCTCTCCATTTCATTGACTGGTGTACAAGGACACCCAGATCCCTTTGTACATGCACACTTTCCAATAGGTTAACATTTTAGATAATATTCTTCCTTTCTGTTTTTCACAGCAAAGTGTATAACTTCACATTTAGCCACATTGTCCTGCACCTGCCATGTGTTTGCCCACTCACTCAAATTGTTTAAATCACCTTGAAGCCTCCTTGTATCCTCCTTACAACTCTCAATTCTGCTCAGTTTTATGTCATCAACAAACTTGGAAATGTTACATTTGGTTCCCTCATCCAGGTTATTTATATATATCGTGAACATCCGAGGCACAAGCACTGATCTCCACGTTACCTCACTAGTACTGCCTGCCACTCAGAAAAAGACCCATTTATTCCCATTCTGTTTCCTGTCTGTCAACTGATCCTCCATTCCGGTCGCCTCACTATAGGAAGGGTGTGGAAAAGATTGAAAGGGTGCAGAGGCGATTTACAAGGAAGTTGCCTGGATTGAGTGGCATGCCTTATGAGGATAGGCTGAGGGAGCTCGGTCTTTTCTCCTTGGAGAGATGTAGGATGAGAGGAGACCTAATAGAGGTATATAAGATGTTGAGAGGCATAGATCGGGTGGACTCACAGAGGCTTTTTCCCAGGGTGGAAATGGCTGCTACGAGAGGACACAGGTTTAAGGTGCTGGGGGGTAGGTACAGGGGAAATGTTGGGGGGAAGTTTTTCCACAGAGGGTGGTGGGCGAGTGGAATCGGCTGCCGTCAGTGGTGGTGGAAGCAAACTCAATAGGGTCTTTTAAGAGACTCCTGGATGAGTACATGGGACTCAATAGGATGGAGGGTTATAGGTAGGCCTAAAAGGTAGGGATATGTTCGGCACAACTTGTGGAGCCGAAGGGCCTGTTTTGTGCTGTAGTTTTTCTATGTTTCTAACTAATTCTTGATCCCTGTCAATACATTACCTCCCTTGCACTTGCTTTACGTTTGCCCACTAATATCTTTTGAGGGACCTTATCAAAAGCCTTCTGAAAGTCTAAATACACCACATTCATTGGTTCTCACTTATCTATTCTGCAGACAGAGTACTTAACTCTGGGAATTTGGTAAGGGAGGAGGTGCTGTTCTGGTCTTTAACAAAAAAGGAGTGGTTCATGAGAGGGAGTCAAGACAGCAAAAACTGAGCTTGTAAGTGCAGAGGCACTGATTGAGTAGTTGGAGTGTTTTATTTTTTGTCTTTCTAAATTGGGGCAGTGCTTTAAACTGATAGTAGGGAGATACAAGTATTGCATTAAATTTATAGCTTAACTAATTAAATCCTCTAATATAACTACAAAAACCATTGAGTAATATTTCACAACTTGAAACCCAATTAGTTAAAGATAAAGATAATAGAGCAGTGTGATCCACAGCAACTGCAAGAGTGTCTGCAGCTCGAGGAACTTTGGCTTCCAGTTGACGAGCTTTAGTCTGAGCATCAGACACTGTGATAAATCAGGGAGGGTAAAGTTACCTGGACACTTTGTTCCAGGAGGCTGTCATACCTCATCGGGTAAATTCTTCAGATGAGGTCTGTAGCTAGCGAGAGGGAGATGCGACTGCCAGTGAGGCAGGTATGAGGGATTGAGAAGGAAGGAGTGGAGGATCCTCAGAATAGGTGGGGAAGTGTTCCTTCAGAAAGCCAACATAAACACAATGGGGTAAATAGCATCCTTCAGTGATGCAGCCACTCTGATTCTACAAAAAAGTGCATGACTTACCTATCAGGATTTATTTTTGATTTTAACTGTCTAATTTCCCTTTAACTCCAGCATTGATTTTTAATGAGCTGCTTCTTGTGCTAAATGACAACAAGCAGCAAACACTAGGGCCTCATTCACTCATGTATTAAGGCTGGCAAGGAACTGGGTGTCAATGTCAGTTTACACAAGCAACATTTGGAAAAGTACTGACAATTCTAAGCTTTGCTCATGAAATAAATCCGCAATAATAAAGCAAATGTTACCTGTGGCGCAACTATCCCCAGCAGAAGGCCAGCCATGGCTGCATAGTGTCCCAAGAACCAATTCAGCACTGCATCTGTGCACCCACCGACATAGATGATATGAAGGAGATTGAAACGCTGTGGATAAAATGTGAAATGTCGATCACTTCCAATGAGATAAATATCAAGAAAAAGTGAACTTTTCATGTCGGAGCCAAAGACAGTCTGTGCGCAGGACCCCGAACCGGCCCCGCGCGCAGGACCCCGAACCGGCCCCGCGCGCAGGACCCCGAACCGGCCCCGCGCGCAGGACCCCGAACCGGCCCCGCGCGCAGGACCCCGAACTGGCCCCGCGCGCAGGACTCATAGAATCCCGACAGTACAGGAGGAGGCCATTCGGCCCATCAAGTCTGTACCGACCACAATCTCACCCAGGCCCTATTCCCATAACCTCTCTCATTTACTTTGCTAATCCCCGTGACACTAGGGTCAATTTACCATAGCCAATCAACCTAACCCGCACATCTTTGGATACCGAAGTACCCGGAGAAAAAGCATGCAGACACGGGGAGAATGTGCAAACTCCACACAGGCAGTGACCCGAGGTTGGAATTGAGCCTGGGTCCCTGGCGCTGTGAGACAGCAGTGCTAACCACTGTGCCACCGTGCTGTCCAACTCCGAACCAGCCTGCGCACAGCACTCTGATACTCAGAATCTGCTGTGCACAGGATACAGAATCAGTAGCCACCTGCATGCAGGACTCTAACCCAACCTGTATATGGGAAATATAACATTTTTAATTTGTCAGCAACTCAAATGCCTGCACAAAGCAGGTGTGGGCTGTTGCTCTGATAAATTTGTTATCAGTGCCTCCACTCTGCCTGTACATGTTCAGTGTTGTTACTTTAGGATAACACTCATTCAAGAGTATTAGAAATAAATTCTCAGTATTTCAATGGTGCATTTACTGTCTATCCTTTGTCATGGCATTTGTGGGTTATACTCTTGAATCACTGTAGTCTATGTAGTGAAGGTAGTTCCACAACAACTTCAATAACCACAAACCTTGGTGCCAGATATGACTCCTGCCACTTGAAGATTTTCTGCTGAACCCCCAGTTACTTTTGCTTAAGGTTGTAATGAGGTCTGGAGCTAAATGACCCTTTGGGGTGGGGAGGGGTGGACCCAATTGAGTATCACACGTGACAAGTGGCTGGTTTGAGGTGACACGACACTCTTAAAAGAAGAGCTAGGAAAAGGAAAAGCTGCTGTAACGGAGAGGAATAGCAAATAGAATATGTTAAATATACTTACATCTTGACCAAGAGCTTTATAGCCGCACATCGTATTGGCAACATCTGTCTGAAATGAGAAGAAAACTGTTAACTTTTATCAAGACAAAATTATTTTCTATCAGTTGCCAAAGCCTGTCTTGAAATTGTTCTTAAACAATTTGAACATACTATTATATAGAACTGAAGCATATTAGAGCATGAGCAGTGATGAAGAGAAAATGTCTTTTGTTCTCATTAACTTCTGATAAAACTGGCATGACAACTGATAAATTTACAATCTTGAGTTTGTTTCAGTGCTGCTTCACTGATGACGCTCAGCGACAAGCACAGGACCCTCAGGCCAGCAGAGGCACAAGTGGCAACCTCTGCCCTCAAATGTCATCCAGAAGCCTCCTTCACCATCCAGCCCAGAACGAAAGAAAATTTGGATGGCATAGTCCCTACTGCCTCATCAGGCTGGGATTTCCCTTTTTCTTCTACTTCTGGGATCACTGTTGGCCACCCCTTCCCTGGCCACTATGGTAGATGATGGCAGGGTCCATGTTGCATTTATCCTCCTCCATCTCATTTATTGCCACTCCCTGGGCAAGTCATAGGAAAGGTGGTCATAGATACAAGCAAGGAGCAGTATAGGTCTTGAGATTTCTCCCTCCCCTCCAGGGCAGTGGGCTCTGAAAGGTCTCCTCTCCCTCTGGTCTGAGCCCAAAATCTCACCTGTTGAAGGTCCCAGACTCAGCTGAGACCCTCAGTGGGGTCACTCTAATCTTTGGAATACAGCCAGCTAATCTAATGCTGCCTCGCCATCAATATTTGGCTGAGTTTTAGAATTGGGAATTGCAGTGTGGTGCAGAGTTGATTCAGACAAACACATGTACTCTCAAACCTCTGAACTCAAACAAATACTCCCAAATATCAGCACACACAGTGTCATAATCACAAACATCAAGGTACAAACTGTATTATTACTAAACATCAGGACACACACTGCAATATTCCCAAACCTGCAGCATACAATGCAATATTCCCAAACATCAGGGCACACACTTCAATATTCCCAAACCCCAGGATACATACTGCAATACTCCCAAATCTCTGATACACACTGCAATATTCCCAAACATTAGGGTACACATACACTGCAATATTCCCAAACCCCCAGAGTTTATTTGTGTCACAAGTAGGCTTACATTAACACTGCAATGAAGTTACTGCAGAAATCCTCTAGTCGCCACACTCCAGCGCTTGTGTGGGTGCACTGAGGGAGAATTTAGCATGGCCAATGTGCCCAACCAGCACGTCTTTCGGACCGAGGAGGGAAACCGGAGCACTCAGAGGAAACCCACACAGACATGAGGAAATCCACGCAGATATGGGGAGACCGTGCAGACTCCGCACAAACAGTGACCCAGGCCAGGGATCGAACCCGTGTCCCTGGCAGCAGTGCCAACTGTGCTACTTCAAACATCTGGGCACACACTAATATTCCCAAACATTAGTGCAGACACTGCAATATTCCCAAACCCCAGGATACACACTGCAATATTCCCAAAAATCAGGACACACACTTGTATTCCCAAACAATGGAGGTAAGAAGAGGGATGAAGTCCTGAAAGCAGAATATAGGGAGCTAGGAAAGAAATTAAAAAGCAGAACCTCAGATGGTAGTCCCAAGATTACCCCCAGATGGTAATCCCAAGGTTACTCCCAGTGCCACGTGCTAGTGCGAGCAGCAATAGGAGAATGGATCAGATGAATGTGTGGCTGGAGAGATGGTGTAGGAGGGAGAGATTTAGATTCCAGAAACATTGGGGCTGATTCTGGGGAAGATGGGACCTGTACAAGCCGGATGGGTTGCATCCCAACAGGACTGGGACCAATAGCCTTGCAGGGGCATTTGCTAGTGCTGTTGGGGAGAGTTTAAACTCGAGTGGTAGTGGGATGGTTACCTGAATGGGAGACACAAGAGAGAGAAACAAAGACAGAATATTAGAAAGTAAAACTGGAAGATAGAGGAAACAGGAACTATCAGAAAATAGAGCCACGGTACAAATGTTAAAAAGACAAGTCTAAAGGCACTGTATCTGAACACAGAGCATTTGCAATAAAGTAGTTGAATTGACAGTGCAAATTGGAATACACTGGTACGTTATAATTGCAATTACAGAGAAATGGCTGCAGGGTGTCCAAGACTGGGAATTGTATATCCAAGGGTACTTGATATTAACAGTAAGAAGTTTAACAACACCAGGTTAAAGTCCAACAGGTTTATTTGGTAGCAAAAGCCACACAAGCTTTCGGAGCCTTAAGCCCCTTCTTCAGGTAAGTGGGAATTCTGTTCACAAACAGGGCATACAAAGACACAAACTCAATTTACATGAATAATGGTTGGAATGCGAATACTTACAGCTAATCAAGTCTTTAAGATACAAACAATGTGAGTGGAGAGAGCATCAAGACAGGCTAAAGAGATGCGTGTATTGTCTCCAGACAGGACAGCCAGTGAGACTCTGCAGGTCCAGGCAAGCTGTGGGGATTACAAATAGTGTGACATGAACCCAATATCCCGGTTGAGGCCGTCCTCATGTGTGCGGAACTTGGCTATCAGTTTCTGCTCAGCGACTCTGTGCCGTCGTGTGTCGTGAAGGCCGCCTTGGAGAACGCTTACCCGAATATCAGAGGCCGAATGCCCGTGACCGCTGAAGTGCTCCCCAACAGGAAGAGAACAGTCTTGCCTGGTGATTGTTGTGCGGTGTTCATGCATCCGTTGTCGCAGCGTCTGCATGGTTTCCCCAATGTACCATGCCTCGGGACATCCTTTCTTGCAGCGTATCAGGTAGACAATGTTGGCCGAGTTGCAAGAGTATGTACCGTGTACCTGGTGGATGGTGTTCTCACGTGAGATGATGGCATGTGTGTCGATGATCCGGCACGTCTTGCAGAGGTTGCTGTGGCAGGGTTGTGTGGTGTCGTGGTCACTGTTCTCCTGAAGGCTGGGTAGTTTGCTGCGGACAATGGTCTGTTTGAGGTTGTGCGGTTGTTTGAAGGCAAGAAGTGGGGGTGTGGGGATGGCCTTGGCGAGATGTTAGTCTTCATCAATGACATGTTGAAGGCTCCGGAGGAGATGCCGTAGCTTCTCCGCTCCGGGGAAGTACTGGACGATGAAGGGTACTCTGTCCACCGTGTCCCGTGCTCGTCTTCTGAAGAGGTCGGCGCGGTTTTTCGCTGTGGCACGTCGGAACTGTCGATCGATGAGTCTAGCGCCATATCCTGTTCTTATGAGGGCATCTTTCAGCGTCCGGAGGTGTCTGTTGCGATCCTCCTCATCCGAGCAGATCCTGTGTATACGGAGGGATTGTCCGCAGGGGATGGCTTCTTTAAAGTGTTTAGGGTGGAAGCTGGAGAAGTGGAGCATCGTTTGGTTATCCGTGGGCTTGCAGTACAGTGAGGTGCTGAGGTGACCGTCCTTAATGGAGATGCGTGTGTCCAAGAATGCAACCGATTCCGGAGAGTAGTCCATGGTGAGTCTGATGGTGGGATGGAACTTGTTGATGTCATCATATAGTTGTTTCAGTGATTGTTCACCATGACTCCAAAGGAAGAAAATATCATCGATGTATCTAGTGTATAGCATCGGTCGAAGGTCCTGTGCGGTGAAGAAGTCTTGTTCGAACCTGTGATATTACTACTCTATATTAATGCAGGTCAGACTTATAAAGGGGAATCAGGTGAGGTGGTACTGTCAGTTAAGGATTAAATCAGTGCAATAGTGAAGAGAGGATATTGGCTCAGAAAATCTAGCTGTAAAATCTATCTGGGTGGAGCCAAGAAGCAACAAGGGGTGGAAAACATTAGTGGAAGTTGTCTATAGGTCTTCAAACAGTAGTAGCAAGGTTCAGGATGGCTTTAAACAGGAAATCAGAGATGCCTGTAACCAGGGTGTTACAGTAATCTTAATCTACTTAACCTACACATAGACTAGGCAAACCAAATTAGCAACACTACTGTGACAGATGAATTCCTGGAGTGTACAGGATTTCTTTTAGACCAGTATGTAGAGGAACCAAGTAGGGAACATGCTATTCTAGAATTGGTATCATGCAATAAGGAGTTAACTAATAATCTTGTTGCGCAGGGTCCTTTAGGGAACAGTTACCATAACATGATAGAATTCACCAACAGGATGGAAAGTGAAGTCTGATCTGAAACTAGGGTCCTAAAACTAAACAAAGGAAACTCTGAAGGTATGAGGTGTGTTTTGGCCAAGACAAATTGGTGAACTTCATTAAAAGGCATGACAGTGGATAGAAATGACTAATATTTAAGGAACAAATATATGCATTGCAACAATTATAACTTTTTCCTGGCACAAAAAGCCCAATCATGGCTAACAAAAGAAATGACTAGATCCAAATAGCAGTTATAATGTTGCTAGAAAAGGTAGCAAGCCTAAGGATTGGTAGTAGTTCAAAATACAGCAAAAGAGGAAGAGATTGTTTAAGTGGGGAAAAAATAAGAGCATGAGCATAAATTTGCAAGGAACATAAAAGTGGACTCTAAAAAAAGAGTGAAGACCCTTACAGTCCGAAACAGGAGTATTTATAATAGAAAACAAGGAAATGGCAGGGTAATTAAGCAACTTAATTACCCTGCCATTAAGCTACTTTCAATTGTCTACATGGAGGAAAACACAAAAAACTTCCCAGAATTGCTAATAAATCAAGGGTCTGTGGGAAGGATGAATTGAAGGGAATTATTACTAGTAAAATAGTGCTGGAGAAATTAATGGGACTAAAAGCTGATAAATCCCCAGGGCCTGATCATCTACACCCCAGGGTGGCTGGGGTGTACACCCCAAAGAAATGGCCTTGGAAATAGTATACGTTGGTTGCCATCTTCCAAAATGCTGGAACAGTCCAAGAATATTGGAGAGTGACAAATGGCACCCCGCTACTTAAAAATGAGTAGGAGGAAACCGGGAATTACAGACTGTTTAAACTTATCAGTAGTAGGAAAAATGCTAGAGTTGATTATAAAAGGACATCATAACAGGACACGCAGAAAATATCAACGGGATTAGACAAAGTAAACGTGATTCATGAAAGGAAAATCATGTTTTACAAACCTATTGGAGTTTTTTGAGGATGTAGCTAGTAGAATAGATATGGGTGAACCAGGGGATATGGTATATTTGGATTTTCAGGAAGCTTTTGATAAATTCCCACGTTAAGAAGTTAATATAAAATTAAAATGCTGGGGGTATATATTGACATGGATTGAGAATTGGTTAGCAGACAGGAAAGAGAAAATAGGAATAAATGGGTCTTTTTCGAAGTGGCAGGCAGTGATTAGTGGAGTCCTGCAGGGATGAGTGTTTGGGCCCCAGTTATTTGCAATATACATCAATGGTTAGGATGAGTGAACCAAAGGTAACATTTCCAAGTTTGCCGCCAACAGGAGATTTGGTGGGAATGTGAGTGGAGAGGAGGATGATAAGAGGCATCAAGATGATTTAGACAAGTTGAGTGCATGGGTGAATACTTGGCAGTATATCGTGGAAAAATGTGAAGTTATCCACTTTGGATAGAGAAACAGAATGGCAGAGTATTATTTAAATGGTGATAGATTGGGAATGTTGAGGTATAAAGGGACCTGGTGTCCTAATACACCAGTCACTGAAAGCAAGCATGACGGTACAGCAAGCAGTTAGGAAGGCAAATGGCCTTCATTGCATGTGGATTTGAGTAAAGGAGCAAGAATGTCTTACTGCAGCTCTACAGGTTCCTGATGAGACCACATCTGGTGTATTGTGTGCAGTTTTGGTCTCCTTTTCCAAGAAAGGATATATTTGTTATAGAGGGAGTACAGTGAAGGCTCACCAAACTGATTCCTGGGATGGCAGGATTGTTGTATGAGGAGATATTGGGTTGATTGGGTCTGTATTCATTGGAATTTAGAGAGATAAGAACATAGAACATAGAATAGAACAGTACAGCACAGAACAGGCCCTTCGGCCCACGATGTTGTGCCGAGCTTTATCTGAAACCAAGATCAAGCTATCCCACTCCCTATCATCCTGGTGTGCGCCATGTGCCTATCCAATAACCGCTTAAATGTTTCTAAAGTGTCTGACTCCACTATCACTGCAGGCAGTCCATTCCACACCCCAACCACTCTCTGCGTAAAGAACCTACCTCTGATATCCGTCCTGTATCTCCCACCACGAACCCTATAGTTATGCCCCCTTGTAATAGCTCCATCCACCCGAGGAAATAGTCTTTGAACGTTCACTCTATCTATCCCCTTCATCATTTTATACACCTCTATTAAGTCTCCCCTCAGCCTCCTCCGCTCCAGAGAGAACAGCCCTAGCTCCCTCAACCTTTCCTCATATGACCTACCCTCCAAACCAGGCAGCATCCTGGTAAATCTCCTCTGCACTCTTTCCAGCGCTTCCACATCCTTCTTATAGTGAGGTGACCAGAACTGCACACAATATTCCAAATGTGGTCTCACCAAGGTCCTGTACAGTTGCAGCATAACCCCACGGCTCTTAAACTCCAACCCCCTGTTAATAAAAGCTAACACACTATAGGCCTTCTTCACAGCTCTATCCACTTGACTGGCAACCTTTAGAGATCTGTGGATATGGACCCCAAGATCTCTCTGTTCCTCCACAGTCTTCAGAACCCTACCTTTGACCCTGTAATCCACATTTAAATTAGTCCTACCAAAATGAATCACCTCACATTTATCAGGGTTAAACTCCATTTGCCATTTTTCAGCCCAGCTTTGCATCCTATCTATGTCTCTTTGGAGCCTACAACAGCCCTCCACCTCATCCACTACTCCACCAATCTTGGTGTCATCAGCAAATTTACTGATCCACCCTTCAGCCCCCTCCTCTAAGTCATTAATAAAAATCACAAAGAGCAGAGGACCAAGCACTGATCCCTGCGGCACACCGCTAGCAACCTGCCTCCAATCCGAAAATTTTCCATCGACCACCACCCTCTGTCTTCGGTCAGACAGCCAGTTACCTATCCAATCGGCCAACTTTCCCTCTATCCCACACCTCCTCACTTTCATCATAAGCCGACCATGGGGGACCTTATCAAACGCCTTACTAAAATCCATGTATATGACATCAACTGCCCTACCTTCATCACCACACTTAGTTACCTCCTCAAAAAATTCTATCAAATTTGTGAGGCACGACTTGCCCTTCACGAATCCGTGCTGACTATCTCGGATTAATCCGCATCTTTCTAAATGGTCGTAAATCCCATCCCTAAGGACCCTTTCCATCAATTTACCAACCACCGAAGTAAGACTAACCGGTCTATAATTACCAGGGTCATTTCTATTCCCTTTCTTAAACAGAGGAACAACATTCGCCATTCTCCAGTCCTCTGGCACCATCCCCGTGGACAGCGAGGACCCAAAGATCAACGCCAAAGGCTCTACAATCTCATCCCTTGCCTCCCACAGAATCCTAGGATACATTTCATCAGGCCCAGGGGACTTATCGACCTTCAGTTTACTCAAAACTGCCAAGACATCCTCCCTCCGAACATCTATTTCCTCCAGCCTATTAGCCTGTAACACCTTCTCTTCCTCAAAAACATGGCCCCTCTCCTTGGTGAACACTGAAGAAAAGTATTCATTCATCACCTCGCCTATCTCTACTGACTCCATACACAAGTTCCCACTACTGTCCTTGACCGGCCCTAACCTCACCCTGGTCATTCTTTTATTCCTCACATAAGAGTAAAAAGCCTTGGGGTTTTCCTTGATCCGACCCGCCAAGGACTTCTCATGTCCCCTCCTAGCTCTCCTCAGCCCCTTTTTCAGCTCATTCCTTGCTAACTTGTAACCCTCAATCGAGCCATCTGAACCTTGTTTCCTCATCCCTACATAAGCTTCCCTCTTCCTTTTCACAAGACATTCCACCTCTTTTGTGAACCATGGTTCCCTCACTCGGCCATTTCCTCCCTGCCTGACAGGAACATACCTATCAAGGACATCCAGTATTTGTTCCTTGAAAAAGTTCCACTTTTCATTAGTTCCTTTCTCTGACAGTTTCTGTTCCCAACTTATGCCCCCTAATTCTTGCCTAATCGCATCATAATTACCCCTCCCCCAATTGTAAACCTTGCCCTGCCGTACGGCCCTATCCCTCTCCATTGCAATTACAAAAGACACCGAATTGTGGTCACTATCTCCAAATTGCTCTCCCACAACCAAATCTAACACTTGGCCCGGTTCATTTCCCAGTACCAAATCCAATGTGGCCTCACCTCTAGTCGGCCCATCCACATATTGTGTCAGGAAACCCTCCCGCACACACTGCACAAAAACTGCCCCATCCAAACTATTTGACCTACAAAGGTTCCAATCAATATTTGGAAAGTTAAAGTCCCCCATGACAACTACCCTGTGACCCCCACACATATCCATAATCTGCTTAGCAATTTCTTCCTCCACATCTCTATTACTATTTGGGGGCCTATAGTAAACTCCTAGCAACGTGACCGCTCCTTTCCTATTTCTAACTTCAGCCCATATTACCTCAGTGTGCAGATCCCCCACGAAGTGCCTTTCCGCAGCCGTTAAACTATCCTTGATTAACAATGCCACTCCTCCACCTCTTTTACCAGCTTCCCTACACTTACTGAAACATCTATACCCCGGAACGTCCAACAACCATTCCTGTCCTTGTTCTACCCACGTCTCCGTAATGGCCACAACATCGTAGTCCCAAGTACCAATCCACGCCCCAAGTTCATCTACCTTGTTCCGGATGCTCCTTGCATTGAAGTAGACACACTTCAACCCACCTTCCTGTCTACCAGTACCCACCCTTGACCCTGATACCTTCCCCAATACCTCACCACCCTCACTGACTTCTGGACTACAACTCCCTTTCCCACTCCCCTGACAAATTAGTTTAAACCCCCCTGAAGAGCCGTAACAAATTTCCCTCCGAGGATATTGGTGCCCCTCTGGTTCAGGTGCACCCCGTCCTGTTTGTACAGGTCCCACCTTCCCCAGAACGTGTTCCAATTATCCACGTATCTGAAACCCTCCCTCCTACACCATCCCTGCAACCACATATTTAACTGCACTCTCTCCCTGTTCCTCAACTCGCTATCACGTGGTACCGGCAACGTACCAGAGATGACCACATGTTTCGTCTTGGCTCTCAGCTTCCAGCCCAGCTCCAGAAATTCCTGCTTTAAATCCCCGTCCCTTCTCTTACCTATGTCATTGGTACCAATGTGCACCACGACTTGTGGCTGTTTCCCCTCCCCCTTCAGAATCTGGAAAACACGGTCTGAGACATCACGGACCTTGGCATCCGGTAGGCAACATACCATCCGTGAGTCTCTTTTGCTGCCACAGAACCTCCTATCTATCCCTCTAACTAACGAGTCCCCAATAACTATCGCCCTCCCGCTCTCCCCCTTTCCCTCCCGAGCCACAGAGACGGACACAGTGCTGGAGATCCTCTCACTGCGGCTCCCCACTGGTATGTCATCCCCCTCAACCGTATCCAAAGCGGAATACTTGTTGCTAAGGGGAACGACCACCGGGGATCCCTGCACGGACTGCTTCCTCCCAGCCCCTCTCACCGTCACCCATCTGTTTTCAATCCTCGGAGTAACTGTATTCCTAAAGCTTGTGTCTATGGCCATCTCTGCGTCCCTGATGATCCTAAGTTCATCCAACTCCAGCTCCAGTTCCCTAACACGGTTTTGGAGGAGCTGCAGATGGGTGCACTTCCCACAGGTGTAATCAGTAGGGACACTGTCGTCGTCCCTCACCTCAAACATAGTGCAAGAGGAACATTGCACTGCCTGCACACCCATCCCCTCTAGATACCTTGCCAGTACCAGGTAGAAAGTGCAAAAATGAATTCAACTCACCCCTGCTCGCCCTTTCAGCCTAAGCCCTGTGAGCCAAAGTCTTATAGCTCACACTCTGCTTCCCACACACTACACTGCCCGCTCCCAACGCTGCCCGCTGTATACTGCAGCCTACCTTTTATACTTCACGCTCTTAAAAAACCCTTCCCAGACTCCTTAGAGGGGATCTAATGGAAACGCATAAAATTCTAACAGGCCTAGGGAGACTAGATGCAGAAATGTTGTATCCTCTGGTTGGGGGGCATAGAGCAAAGGGGTCACAGCCCTGGGATACGGGCTAGGCCATTAGGACTGAGATGAGGAGAAATTTCTTCACTAAGAGGGTGGTGAACCGGTGGAATTCGCAACCGCAGAAAGCAATGGAGGCCACATCACTGAATGTATTTAGCAGGGAAATAAATAGACTTCCAGACTCTAAAGGTGTGAAGCAGTATGGAGAGAGTGCGGGAGTGTGGTGTTGAGACAGAGGATCAGCCACGATCATATTAAATGGTGGATTAAGCTTGAAGGGCCGAATGGCTAATTTCTACTCCATTTTTCTAAGTTTCTAATCCTGAACAATTGAAATTATGGAAAAAACATCACTTACTCTGCCATTAACATTTGTAGAAATGTATTATAAAAAGCTCCATTTCACTGTAAATATGTTAAAGTCTTCATTGTAAGATCTATTTATATTACCAAGTAATTTATAAGCTTTTCTTTCATACAGCTATTTTTAATAAAAATATACAGAGGCCTAGTGGATATCTCGTGGCAGTATTTATGGAAAATGAGATGATACACATTTTAATAATGCCAAGACTATAAAACATCGTCACAATGCTGAATCTGTGATTACTCTACCACAGAAGGTTCTTGATGTGTTTTGTATAAAAATGTTATTATAATAAATTCAGTTGTCAGGTTTTAAATCAGAACGCTGGAAGAAGTAAAGCTGGGCGGACCATTTAATGGAATGGGGCTTTCCATGTCCATTTCAGAGAATAGAACTTCAAATTCACCAGAAAACTATGCTTCAGGATCCCATTACACTGATGTCTTGTGGTTTTGTAGATAGTGGATAGGTTTTTGTCAGTCGGGATGTGAGCTACTCAGAGTCATAGAGGTTTACAGCATGGAAACAGGCCCTTTGGCCCAACGTGTCCATACCGCCTAACTTTTAATTACTAAGCTAGCCCCAATTGCCCTCGTTTGGCCAATATCCCTCTATTCAAATCTTACCCATGTAACTGTGTAAATGCTTTTTAAAAGACAAAATTGCACCTGCCTCTAGCAGCTCGTTCCAGACACTCACCACCCTCTGTGAAAAAATTGCCCTTCTGGGCCATTTTGCATCTCTCCCCTCTCACCATAAACCTATGCCCTCTAGTTTTAAACTCCCCTACCTTTGGGAAAAGATGTTTACTATCTACCTTATCTATGCCTCTCATTATTTTATAGGCCTCTATAAGACCACCCCTATGCTCCAGGGAAAAAAAACTCCCAGTCTATCCAATCTCACCTTATAACTCGAACCATCAAGACCCGTTAGCATTCTAGTAAATCTCTTCTGCTCTCTTTCTAGTTTAATAATATCCTTTCTATAATAGGGTGACCAGAACTGTACACAGTATTCCAAGTGTGGCCTTACCAATGTCTAGTACAACTTCAACAAGACATTCCAACTCCTGTATTCAATATTTTGACCAATGAAACCAACCATGCTGAATGCCTTCTTCACCACCCTATCCGCTTGTGACTCCACTTTCAAGGAGCTGTAACCCTAAACCTGTAACCCTAAATCTCTTTGTTCTGTAACTCTCCCCAACACCCTACCATTAACTGAGTAGGTCATGCTCTGGTTCAATCTACCAAAATGCATCACCTCACATTTATCCAAATTAAACTCATCTGCCATTCTTTAGCCCATTGGCCCAATTGATCAAGATCCCATTGCAATCCTAGATAACCTTCAGTGTCCACTATGCCACCAATCTTGGTGTCATCTGCAAACTTACTCACCATGACTCCTAAATTCTTATCCAAATCATTAATATAAATGACAAATAACAGTGGACCCAGCACCAATCCCTGAGGCACACCACAGATCATAAGTTTCCAGTTTAAAAAACAACCGTCTACAACCACCCTCTGTCTTCTGTCAAGCCAATTTTGTATCCAATTAGCTACCTCACCGTGGATCCTGAGAGATTTAACCTTGTGCAACGAGGCACACAGCTGGTCACAGGCCTCCAGTTTGAAAAACAACCCTCGACAACCGCCCTCGGTCTTCTGTCATCAAGCCAATTTTGTATCCAATTGGCTACCTCACTCTGGATCCTGAGAGATTTAACCTCACGCAACAATCTACCTAGCGTTACCTTGTCAAAGTCCATGTAGACAACGTCGACTGCACTGCCCTCATCCACCTTCTTGGTTATCCCTTCAAAAAACTCAATCAAATTTGTGAGACATGATTTTCCACTCAAAGCCATGCTGACTGTCCCTAATCAGTCCTTGCTTCTCTAAATACCTGTAGATCCTGTTTCTCAGAATACCTACTAACAACTTACCCACTATAGATGTTAGGCTCACCAGTCTGTAGTTCCTAGGCATTTCCCTGCAGCCCTTCTTAAACAAAGGCACAACATTTGCCACCCTCCAATCTTCAGGCACCTCACCTGTGGCTGTCGATGATTCAAATATCTCTGCTAGGGGACCCGCAATTTCCTCCCTACCCTCCCATAATGCCCTGGGATACACTTCATCAGATCCCGGGGATTTATCTACCTTGATGCGCTTTATGACTTCCAGCACTTCCTACTCTGCAATATGTACACTCCTCAAGACATCACTATTTATTTCCCTAACATCCATCCCTTTCGCAATAGTAAATATTGATGAGAAATATTCATTTAGGATCTCACCTATGTCATGTGGATCCGCACATAGATGATCTTGTTGATCCTTAAGAGGCCCTACTCTCTCCCTTTATGTATTTGTAGAAGCTCTTTGGATTCTCCTTTGCCTTACGTGCCAAAGTAATCTCATGTCCCCTTTTTGACCTAATTTCTCCCTTAACTACTCCACACCCTCTATACTCTTCAAGGGATCCATTTGATCCCATCTGCCTATGCATGTCATATGCCTCCTCCTTCTTCAATATCCTGAGTCATATCCCAGGGTTCCCTACTTCCACCAGCCTTGCCCTTCACTCCAAACGGAATGTGCTTACCTGAACCCTGGTTAACATACTTTTGAAAGCCTCCCTTTGCCTGCCAACAGACTCCCCCAATCAGCTTTTGAAAGTTTCTGTCTAATAAACACTGCAGAATTCCTAGTCTCTAACCTGCTCTTGCAACCACGGTATATAAAACGGCTGGCCCATGGGAGTCACCACAGAGAAAAATGCCAACACTGCCTGTGGATTGGTGTGAACTACAACACAGCACAGCTACAAACTTTGATGCTGAAAACAACAACCCATAATGACACCTGGTATTTCATTTGCCACAAAATCTGCCTCTCAAGGAATGGCCACTTCAGCCATCAGCAAAGGCTGTCATTTGATTACAGCCTATCTGAAATGGATTGTCTCTTTGTGAGTCCATCATCTGTCTTTGGTGGAAGGATGGCAACGACAATCCAGCTTTAAATCGATAATAACCCCGTGAATATGGATTAGTGGGAGATTGAACAATGATAATTTCATTGAATGTCAAGAGGTAACGGTTAGATTTTCTCTTGTTGTAGATGGCCAATGCCTGATGCAACTGCCACTTGCCAATTATCAGCCCAAACTTGAATGTGGCCCAGGTCTTGTTACATATGTACATGGTCTGCTTCAGTATCTGAGGAATTGCAAATTGTGGTGAAAAAGCTGGTGAAAAAGGTTGGATCTCATGGGATAAAGGGGGAGGTGGCTAGATGGGTGGAGAACTGGCTTGGTCACAGAAGACAGAGGGTGGTAGTGGAAGGGTCTTTTTCCAGCTGGAGGCCTGTGACTAGTGGTGTTCCGCAGGGCTCTGTATTGGGACCTCTGCTGTTTGTGATTTATATAAATGATCTGGAAGAAGGTGTAACTGGGGTGATCAGTAAGTTTGCAGACGACACAAAATTGGCAGGACTTGCAGATAGTGAGGAGCATTGTCAGAAGCTACAGAAGGATATAGATAGGCTGGAAATTTGGGCAAAGAAATGGCAGATGGAGTTCAATCCTGATAAATGCGAAGTGATGCATTTTGGTAGAAATAATGTAGGGAGGAGCTATACGATAAATGGCAGAACCATAAAGGGTGTAGATACGCAGAGGGACCTGGGTGTGCAAGTCCACAGATCCTTGAAAGTGACGTCACAGGTGGAGAAGGTGGTGAAGAAGGCATATGGCATGCTTGCCTTTATAGGACGGGGCATTGAGTATAAAAGTTGGGGTCTGATGTTGCAGATGTATAGAACGTTGGTTCGGCTGCATCTGGAATACTGCGTCCAGTTCTGGTCGCCACACTACCAGAAGGACGTGGAGGCTTTGGAGAGAGTACAGAGGAGGTTTACCAGGATGTTACCTGGTATGGAGGGGCTTAGTTATGAGGAGAGATTGGGTAAACTGGGGTTGTTCTCCCTGGAAAGACGGAGGATGAGGGGAGACTTAATAGAGGTGTATAAAATTATGAAAGGCATGGATAGGGTGAACGGTGGGAAGCTTTTCCCCAGGTCGGTGGTGACGTTCACGAGGGGGTCATAGGTTCAAGGTGAAGTGGGGGGGGAGGTTTAACACAGATATCAGATGGACATATTTTACACAGAGGGTGGTGGGGGCCTGGAATGCGCTGCCGGGCAAGGTGTTGGAGGCGGACACACTGGGAATGTTTAAGACTTATCTAGACAGCCATATGAACGGAGTGGGAATGGAGGGATACAAAAGAATGGTCTAGTTTGGACCAGGGAGCGGCGCGGGCTTGGAGGGCCGAAGGGCCTGTTCCTGTGCTGTATTGTTCTTTGTACTGAATACTATATAATCATTAGTAAACATCTCACTTCGGATGATATGTTGTAGGGAATTTCACTGATGCAGCATCTGAAGGCTGCATGGTGGCACAGTGGATAGCACTGCTGCCTCTCAGCGCCAGGGACCCGGGTTCGCTTCCCGGCTTGGGTCACTATCCGTGTGGAGTTTGCACATTCTCCGTGTCTGCGTGGGTTTCCTCCGGGTGTTCCGGTTTCCTCCCACAGTCCAAGGATGTGCAGGTTAGGTGAATTGGCTATGCTAAATTCTCCCTCAGTGTTAAAGATGGTTGCACCTAGGACACTACCCTGAGGAACTCTTATAACAACGTCCTGGGCCTGAAATGATTACCCTCCAATAATCAGAACCACAATAATTTGTGCAAGGTGTGCAACCTGTGCAGTTTCCAATTTTCCTAAGGCCTTGTTGCCATACAAAGTTGAGAGCTACCTTGACGTCAAGTGCAATCACTCTCACCTTACCTTTGGAATTCTATTCCTTTGCCCATATTTGGATCAAGGCTATAACAACATCTGGTGCTGAGTCAACCAAACTGAGCATTAGTGAGCAAGTTATTGCTGAATAAGTTCTGTTTGATAGACTGTCAATGATGCCTTCCAAGTCAAATGAATAAGAGTATTCTGGGGGGTGATAATTGGCCAGATTTATTTGTCCTGCTTTTTGTGACCAGGACAAAGTTGAGTATTTTTTTAAAAAACATGTTTGGGTAGTTGTCAGAGTTATAATTTATACTGAAAAAGTATAGCTAATGGTGCAGCTTGCTCTGGAGTATGTCTTCAGTACCACTGCTGGGATGTTGTCAGGTTCCATAGCCTTCAATGTAATCAGTACCTCCAGCCATTTCTTGATATAATCTGGTCTGGAGTGAATCAAAACTTAAGAGGCGGCCAAGATGGATCATCTATGTGTCACTTCTGGTTGAAGTTAGTTGCAAATGTCTTTTGCACTGAAGTGAGGATGGGGATAATTTTGAAGCCTCCTCCCCCGGTTAGTAGTTAATCAACACCATTCACGTGACTGGATGTGGCAGGACTACAGAGCTTTGATCTGATCTGTTGATTGGAGGAATTGCTTGACTCTGTCTATTCCATGCTGCTTTTGCTGTTTAACATATTTGTAGCCCTGTGCTGTGGCTTCAACAGGTTGGCAGCTCATTTTTGAGTGTACCTGGCAAGTTCTCCTACATTCCTCATTGAAGCAGGGTTGGTTGTACCTAAATGCGCGCAGTATACGGAACAAGGTAAATGAGCTTGTTGCGCACACTGAAATTGGCCGGTACAATGTTGTGGGCATCATAGAGTCATGGCTGCAAGGGGTTTAGGGCTGGGATCTAAATATCCAAGAATATGTGTCCTATCGAAAGGACTGGCAGATGGCAAAGGGGGTTGGGTTGCATTGTTAGTAAGGAATGAAGTTAAATCGATAGCTAGAAGTGATATAGGATCAGAAGGCATAGAATCTCTGTGGGTAGAGTTGAGGAATTGCAAAGGTAAAAAGACCCTGATGGGAGTTACTTGCAGGCCCCCTAGCAGTAGTCAGGATGTGAGGCAGAAAATAAATCAGGAGAAAGAAAAGGCATATAAAAAAGGCAATATTATAGTAATCATGGGGGACTTCAATATGCAGGTGGACTGGGAAAATCAGGTAGGTAGTGGATCCCAAGGAAAGGAATTTGTGGAATGTATAAGAAATGGTTTTTCGGAGCAGCTTGTGACAGAGCCTACGAGGGAACAGGCAATTCTGGATATGGTGAAATGTAATGAGGCAGACTTGATTAGAAAACTGAAGGTGAAGAAACCTTTAGGGAGCAGTGACAACAATATGATAGAATTTACCCTGCAGTTTGAGAGGGAGAAGTTGGAATCAAATGCAACGGTATTACAATTAAATAAAGGTAACTACAAAGGCATGAGGGAGGAGCTGGCCAGAGTTGATTGGAAAGGGAGCCCAGCAGGGAAGACAGTGGAACAGCAATGGCAGGAGTTTTTGGGAGGCACAACAGAAATTCATCCCAAGGAGGAGGAAACATGTTAGGGGGAGGACGAGGCATCCATGGCTGATGTGGGAAGCCAAGGGCAGCATAAAAGAAAAAGGAAAAAGCATACAAAGTGGCGAAGATTAGTGGGAAGCCCTTGCTAGTAATATAAAAGAAAATAGGAAGTTTTTTCAAATATATAAAAGGTGAGAGAGAGGCAAAAATAGACATGAGGTTGGAGAGGCAATAATAGGAAACAAAGAAATGGCAAAGGAACTGAATAGTTACTTTGCATCAGTCTTCACGGTGGAAGACACCAGTGGGATGCCAGAGCTCCAGGAGAATCAAGGGGCACGAGTGTAGTAGCTATCACTAAGGAGAAGGTTCTGGGGAAACTGAAAAGTCTGAAGGTGGATAAATCACCTGGACCGGATGGACTACACCCCAGGGCTCTAAAAGAGATAGCTGAAGAAATTGTGGAGGCATTGATGGCGATCTTTCAGGAATTACTGGAGGCAAGGAGGGTCCCAAGGACTGGAAAGTAGCTAATGTAACACTGCTGTTTAGGAAGGAAGGGAGACAGCAGACGGGAAATTATAGGCCAGTTAGCCTGATTTCAGTCACTGGCAAGATTTTAGGGTCCATTATTAAAGGTGAGATTGCAGAGTACTTGGAAGTGCATGATAAAATAGGACTGAGTCAGCACAGCTTCGTCAAGGGGAGGTCATGTCTGACAAATAGTTCTTTGAGGAAGTAAGAAGGAAGTTAGATAAAGGAGAACCAGTGGAAGTGATTTATTTAGATTTCCAAAAGGCCTTTGACAAGGTGCTGCATAGGAGGTTGTTAAATAAGTTAAGAGCCCATGGTGTCAAGCATAAGATCCTGGCATGGATAGAGAATTGGTTGACTGGCAGAAGGCAAATAGTGGGGATAAAGGGGTCTTTTTCAGGATGGCAGCAGGTGACTAGTGGTGTGCCTCGGGGTCAGTGCTGGGACCACAACTTTTCACAATACACATTAACGATTTGGAAGAAGGAACTGAAGGCACTGTTGCTAAGTTTGCAGATGATGCAAAGATATGTAGAGGGACAGGTAGTACTGAGGAAGCAGGGGGCTGCAGAAGGACTTGGACAGGTTAGGAGAGCGGACAAAGAAGTGGCAGATGGAATACAATGTGGAAAAGTGTGAGGTTATGCACTTTGGGAGGAGGAATGGAGGCATACACAATTTTCTAAATGGAGAAATGCTTAGGAAATCAGAAACACAAAGGGACTTGGGAGTCCTTGTTCAAGATTATCTTAACATGCAGGCTCAGTCGGCAGTGAGAAAGGCAAATGCAATGTTGGCATTCATGTCGAGAGGGCTGGAATATAAGAGCAGGGATGTACTTCTGAGGCTGTATAAGGCTCTGGTCAGATCCCATTTGGAGCATTGAGCAGTTTTGGACCCCGTATCTAAGGAAGGATGTGCTGGCCTTGGAAAAGGTCCAGAGGAGGTTCACAAGAATGATCCCTGGGATGAAGAGCTTGTCGTATGAGGAACAGTTGAGGACTCTGGGTCTGTACTTGTTGGAATTTAGAAGGGTGAGGGGGTAACTTATTGAAACTTACAGGATACTGCGAGGCCTGGATAGAGTGGACGTGGAGAGGATGTTTCCAATAGTAGGAAAAACTAGAATCAAAGGGCACAACCTCAGGCTCCTTTAAAACAGAGATGAGGAAGAATTTCTTCAGCCAGAGAGTGGTGAATCTATGGAACTCTTCGCTGCAGAAGGCTGTGGAGGCCAGGTCATTGAGTGTCTTTAAGACAGAGATAGATATGTCCTTGATTAATAATGGAATCAGGGGTTATGGGGAAAAGGCTGGGGATGAGAAAAATATCAGCCACGATTGAATAGTGGAGCAGACACAATGGGCCAAGTGGCCTAATTCTGCTCCTATGTCTTATAGTTCCCTGGCTTGATGGTAACGGCAGAGTGAAGGATATACTGGGCTGTGAAGTTACAGATCGCGATTGAACACAATTTGACTGATTTATTACTATCACACGTATACTGTGAAAAGTATTGTTTCTTGTGCGCTATACAGATAAAGCATACTGTACACAGGAAAGGAGAGTGCAGAATCTAACGCTATACTCATAGCTAGGGTGTAAAGAAAGATCAACTTAATACGAGGTAGGTCCGTTCAAAAGACTGATGGCAGCAGGGAAGAAGCTGTTCTCAAGTCAGCTGGTATGTGACCTCAGACTTTTGTATCTTTCTCCTGATGGAAGAAAGTGGAAAAGAGTATGTCCGGGACGTATGGGGCCCTGAATTATGCTGGCTGTTTTTCCGAGGCAACAGGAAACGTAGACACTGTCACAGGTGGGGGTCTGGTTTGAGTGATGGACTGGGCTTCATTCACGACCCTTTGTAGTTTCTTGCGGTCCTGGACAGAGCAAGAGCCAGACCAAGCTGTGATACAACCAGAAAGAATGCTTTCTATGGTGCATCTGTAAAGGTTGGAGAGAGTCGTAGCAGACATGCCAAATTTCCTGAGCCTTGTTGGTGGGCTTTCTTAACTATAGTATTGGCATGGAGGGACCAGGACAGGTCGTGGGTGATCTGGACACCTGGAAATGTGAAGCTCTCAATCATTTCCACTTCACCCCGTTGATACAGACGGGGCATATCCTCCATTACGTTTCCTGAAGTTGATGAGGGTGGTTATTATCGTTGCACCAGATTTTCTATCTCTTTCCTGTACTCCTGTCTTGTCATTGTTTGAGGTCCGACCCACAATGTTGGTTTCATCAGCAAACTTGAAAATCAAGTTGGAGGGAAATTTGGTCATACAGTCAGTCATAGGTGTATAAGGGGTATAGTAAGGGGCTGAGGACACAGCCTTGTGGGACACTGGTGTTGAGAATGATCCTAGAGGTGTCTTACCCATTCTTACTGATTGCAGTCTGTGGATTAGGAAGAGATCAGCAGCCATCAATTCTGATGGCTGCTAACGGCCCATAGCATCTCATGGATGCCAAGCTGCTACATCTGTTCTGCATCTATTCCATTTAGCATGATGGTTGTACCACACAACACGATGGAGGGTGCACTCAGAGTGAAGCCAGGACTTTCTCTCTACAAGGACCGTGTGATGTTGTCATGAACCGATGCATCTGTGGCAGATAAATTAGTGAGGTCAAAGGTTTTTCCCTTTTATCCACTCTCACGCCACCTGTCTCAGGCCCAGTCTGGCAGCTGTGTCTTTCAGGAATCAATGGCCTGAAGTGATGTTACCGAGCCACTCCTGGTGATGGGCATTGATGTTCCCCACCCACCGTATATTCTGTACCCTTGCCACCCTCAGTGCTTCTTTTAAGTGGTGTTCAACACAGAGGGGTACTGGATTCATCTGTTGAGGGAAGGCAATAGATGGCTTGTCCATGTTTGACCTGATGCCATGAGACTTCATGGGGTTTGCAGTCAATGTTGAATTCTCCCAATGCCATTAATTCCCTCCAATTTCCCACTGTGCTGCCCACTGCCTCTGGTGGATCTGCCTGTTGGTGTGACTGGACATACTGATGGATGATGATGGAGGCACAAGGGACAGTGGATGCAAGGTATGGTTTGGTGAGTATAACTATGTCAGGGTGTTGCTTGACTAATCTGTGGGACACATCTCCTAATTTTGGCACAAATCCCATAATGTTCACCATGAGGAATTTCTGTCATTTCTATTTTCTCGCTCAATGTCGGATTGTCTGTCCGACTTTATTATTTGGCTTCTCTGTTGCGGTTTGACACAGATGAGTGGCTTGCTGGCCATTTCAGAGGACAATTGAGTGTGGAGTCACATGAAGTCAGACTGGGTAATGATGGCAGACATCATCCCCGAAGGACAGGAATGAACCAGACAGGTTTCTGGTGACAATCTGATAATTTAATGACTATTAATGAGACTGGCATGTCATTCTAGCTACTCTGGTGGAATTTGATCTCATGTCTCTGGAGCATTCACATGCGTCTTCCTTAGTTCTTCATTCTTCTGTGCTGTAACCTTTCTATAATTCTAACTAAAATTCTTTATATGATGAAGGTTAATGTCGAACAACCCCTCTGTGTACCCTTCAATTTCCTTGAAGCATCAATATCACCCTCATGTGAGGAAACCAAGGTTGGATGCAGTTTTCCAAGCAAGGCCTGACCAAGGTATTTCAATACAGCATTGCTCCTCATTTAATCAACTGTCCTACCAACACTCACCAAAACTTTATTTACTCTAGTTATTATTTCCAAGCATTTATCTCGAGATTTATGCACTAGAGCACCCAGATCTCTATTTCTCCACCTTCTTTACCATTTTTCCATAAAGAGTACACGAATGCAGAGCATGCCAACATGCATAACACTGCAGATTTCCAAATTAAAGATCATTTGTCAGTCATGAGCCCAACACTTGTCAGTTTTGCTCGGGCTCCTTGATGCCACACTCAGTCAAATACGATCTTGATGTCAAGGACAATCACTCTTACTTCAGCTCTGGAATTCACAAAACGGAGATGTGGCTGTGGGTAGCAGCAAATACTCCTTTTTGATGTTATGAGAATGCAAAGAGCAATGGATAGTTTTAATATATCAAACTCTGGGTTATGGGCTAGTCTATTAGGTGTAGTTTATGAGGATGCCAGAAAAAGTGTAGTCCTGAAGATTGAGAGCAATTTAGAAACCAGCAAAGGATGATCAAGCAACTGATAAAGAAAGGGAAAAGAGAATATGTATACAAGCTATCGAGTACCATAAAGACAGACTGTAAAAGTTGCTTTAGGTACACGAAAAAAGATTAGCTATAATGAAAACGGGCCCATTACTGGTGAGGACAGTAGAATTGATTTTGGAGAACAGGGAAATGGCAGAGATATTAAAACACACACACACTTACTCACCCACATACATTGACCCTCTCACATGCCGGTTATTTTCATTACTTTTTCTTGAACTACTTTGTATTTCTGTTTTTCCTACAAAATAAATAATCTCACATTTCTCTACATTGTATTCCATCTGCCAATTTTTTGTCCATCCTCTTACACCCTCCAAGTCCCATTGAAGTGTCTTTCCTCCTCAAAACTCTCTCTTCTACTTAGTTTTGTGTCATCTGCAAACTTGGAGATATTACATCTAATACCCACATCCAAATAATTGATGCAGATTGTGAATAGCTGGGGCCCAAGTACTGACCCTTGTGTTACCCCACTAATCTCAGCCTGCCAACCTCAAAATGATCCATTTATTCCTACTGTTTTCAGTCTATTAACCAGTCCTCAATCCATGCCAGCATATTACCCCAATCCCATGTGCTCTAATTTTGTTTACGAACCTCTTGTGTGAGGCAATATACCACATCTATCAGATTGCCTTGTCTCTTCTGATAGTATCAAAAAATGCACGTACTCCCAGTGTCTACATGGGTTTCCTCTCTCAGTCCAAAAGACGTGCTGGTTAAGTGCATTGGCCATGCTAAATTCCCCCTCAGTGTACCCGAACAGGCGCCGGAGTGTGATGACTAGGGGATTTTCAGTAACTTTATTGCAGTGCTAATGTAAGCCTATTTGTGACACTAATAAATAAACTTAAACTCCAACAGGTTTGTTAAATTTCATTTCAAAGATGTGGATTGGCCATGCTAAATTGCCCCTTAAGTGTCCCAAGATGTATAGGTCTGATGGATTCGTCATGGGAAATGTGTGGGGTTACAGGGATAGGGTGGAGGAGAGGGCCTGGGTAAGATACTCTGTCATAGAGTCGGTACAGATTCGATGGATCAAATGGCGTCTTCTGTGCTGTGATTCTATGATTTTCCTTTCACAAATCCATGGTGACTCTTCCCAATCCTACCATCATTTTCTAAGTGTCCTGTTATTACATCCTTTATTATAGATTCTACCATTTTACCTACTACTGATATCAGGCCAACAGATCTCTAGCTCATTTTCTCTCTATCCTTCCTTTCTTAAACAGTAGGGTTATATTTGCCAACCTGTCCAAACCACTCCAGAGTCTATAGAATTTTGAAAGATGACTAGCAATGCATCTACCATCTTTGCAGCCACCTCGTTCAACACTTTGGAATGTAGATGTGCGCGCAGATTAGGTGGATTGGCCATGGTAAATCGCCTCTTAAGTAGGTTAGATGGATTAGCCATGGGAAACGTGCATGGTTATGGGGATAGAGCAAGGAAGAAACATAGAAACATAGAAGATAGGAGCAGGAGGTAGTCATTTGGCCCTTCGAGCCTGCTCTGCCATTCATTACGATCATGGCTGGTCATTCAAATCAATAACCTAATCCTGCTTTTTCCCCATATCCTTTGATCCCATTCATCCCAAGTGCTATATCTAGCCGTCTCTTGAATACATTCAATGTTTTGGCATCAACTACTTCCTGTGGTAATGAATTCCACAGGCTCACCACTCTTTGGGTGAAGAAATGTCTCTTCACCTCCATTAAAGACGTGCTGGTTAGGTGCATTGACCCGAACAGGCGCCGGACTGTGGCAACTAGGGGAATTTCACAGTAACTTCATTGCAGTGTTAATGTAAGCCTTACTTGTGACTAATAAATAAACTTTACTTTACTTCTAAATGGTCTACCCTGTGACCCCTGTCTAGTCCTGTTAGAATTTTATAAGTCTCTATGAGATCCCCCTTCATTCATCTGAACTCCAGCGAAGACAATCCTAACCTAGTCAATCTCTCCCCATACATCAGTCCTGCCATCCCCGGAATCAGCCTGGTAAACCTTTGAGAGCAAGAACATCCTTCCTCAGAAAAGGAGACCAAAACTGCACACAATACTCAAGGTGTGGCCTCACCGAGGTCCTGTATAATTGCAACGATACATCCCTGCTCCTGTACTCGAAATCTCTCGCAATGAAGGCCAACACATGCCATTTGCCTTTGTTACCGCCTGCTGCACCTGCATGCTTACCTTCAGTGACTGGTGCACAAGGACACCCAGGTCCCACTGCACATTCCCCTGTCCCAATTTACAGCCATTCAGGTAGTAATCTGCCTTCTTGTTTTTGCTTCCAAAGTGAATAACCTCACACTTATCCAAATTATACTGCATCTGCCATTGATTTGTCCATTCACCCAATCTGTCCAGATCATTCTGAAGGATCTCTACATCCTTGTCACAGTTCATCCTCCCACCCAACTTGGTATCATTTGCAAACTTTGAGATGTTACATTTTATTCCCTCATCCAAATCATTAATATATATTGTGAATATCTGGGATCCCAGCACCGATCCCTGTGGCACCCCACTAGTTACTGCCTGCCAATTTGAAAAGCATCCATTAATTCCTACTCTTTGTTTCCTCTCTGCCAACCAGTTTTTTATCCATCTCAATATACTTTCCCCAATTACATGCGCTTTAATCTTGCGCGATAATCTTGATGCAGGACTTTGTCAAATGCTTTCTAAAAGTCCAAATATACTACATCGACTGGCTCCCCCTTGTCAACTCTACTACTTATATCTTCAAAGAATTCCAACAGATTTGTCAAGCATGATTTCCCCTTCATAAATCCATGATGACTCTGTCTCATCCTGCCACTACTTTCTAAATGCTCTGCTATAAAGTCCTTGATAATGGATTTGAGAATTTTCCCCACTACCGGTGTTAAGGAGTGGCCCTATACTCTGTCAGAGTGTCGGTGCAGACTCGATGGGTTGAATGGCCTCTTCTGTGCTGTAGTGATTCTATGAGATCATCAGGTCCAGGGGAATTATCTATGTTAAGTCCCATTAATTTATCTCATACTATCCAGAATAAAAATAATTAACTGGGGAAGAGCTGACTTCAATGGGGCAAGAACGGAGCTGGATCGATTCGGCTGGAAGAAAAAGTTTAAAGATGTTCAGGTTAAGTGTATTGGCCATACTTAGCTGTCTCTTAATGTCAAAAGATGTGTAGGTTAATCATGGTAAACGTGCAGGGTTACAGGATAGGGCCTTGGTGGGATGCTTTTTCAGAGATTCGGTGCAAACTTGAATGGCCGAATGGCCTCTTTCTATCCTGTAGGGAATCTAGGGTTGGTACTTGAATAGAAACAATGTGCAGGGCTACAGGGAAAAGGCAGGGGAATGGCACTAAATCATGATGCTCGTTTGGAGAGCCGGTGCAGACACGATGGGCCAAATGGCTTCCTTTTGTATCATAACAATTGCGTAGTTATAAACTCTCCTGGACTCTGTTTTTTTTTACACTCAAAGAAGCTTTTATAGTCCCTTTTTTGTTCTTGCCAGTTTACTCTCATAATCAAACAGATCCGAGAACTGGACAAAATTGGGCAAGTCAACATGGATTTATGAAAAGGAAATCATGCTTGACAAAAGGAGTTCTTTGAGGGTGTTAGTTGAAGCACAGGTAAAGGAGAACCAGTGGGTCGGGTGTATTTGGATTTTCAGAAGGCCTTTGATAATGTCCCACACAGGAAGTTGGTAAACAAAATTAGAGCACATGGGAAGTGGGGGTGATATACAATTATGGATTGAGAATTGGTAAATAGACAGGAAATAGAGAATAGGAATAAATGACTTACCCTCAGGATGGCAGACTGTGACCAGTGGGGTGCCATAAGAATCTGTGTTAGGGCCACAATCTACATCAATGATTTGGACGTGGAGACCAATTGTAATATTTCTAAATTTTGCTGATGACACAAAGTTAGGCGGGAATGTAAGTAGTGAAGATGCAAGATGGTTTCAAATGGACGTGGAGGCTAAGTGAATGGGCAGGGACATGGCAGATGGAAGATGTGAATAAGTGTGAAGTTATCAGTGGCAAACGTGACGCCACTGTTTAATAAAGGAAGTAGACAAAAGGCAGGTAACTATAGGCTGGTTAGCTTAACTTCTGTAGTGGGGAAAATGCTTGAATCCATCATCAAGGAAGAAATAGCGAGACATCTGGATATAAATTGTCCCATTGGTAAGACGCAGCATGGGTTCATGAAGGGCAGGTCATGTTTGACTAATTTGGTGGGATTCTTCGAGAACATTACATGTGCAGTGGAAATGGGGAACCTGTGGCTGTGGCATATCTGGATTTCCAGAAGGCATTTGATAAGGTACTGCACCAAAGACTGCTACATGAGATAACCGGTATTATGGGTAATGTATTAGCATGGATAGAGGATTGGTTAACTAACAGAAAGCAAAGAGTGGTGGTAAATGGGTGTTTTTCTGGTTGGCGATCAGTGACTAGTGGTGTGCCTCAGGGATCGGTGTTGGGACCGCAATTGTTTACGATTTACATAGATGATTTGGAGTTGGGGACCAAGTGTAGTGTGTCAAAATTCACAGATGACACTAAGATGGGTGGCAGAGCAAAGTGTGCAGAGGATGCTGAAAGTCTGCAAAGGGATATAGATAATCTGAGTGAGTGGGCGAGGGTCTGGCAGATGGAGTACAATGTTGGTAAATGTGAGGTCATCCATTTTGGTAGGAATAACAGCAAAATGGACTATTATTTAAATGGTAAAAAATTGCAGCATGCTGCTGTGCAGAGGGACCTGGATGTCCTTGTGCAGGAATCTCAAGGAGTTGGTTTGCAGGTGCAGCAGGTAATTAAGAAGGCAAATGGAATTTTGTCCTTCGTTGCTAGAGGGATGGAGTTTAAAAACGGCAAAGTTATATTGCAGCTGTATAAGGTGCTGGTGAGGCCACACCTGGAGTACTGTGTACAGTTTTGGTCTCCTTACTTGAGAAAGGATATACTGACACTGGAGGGGGTGCAAAGGAGATTCACTAGGTTGATTCCGGAGTTGAGGGTTGGCTTATGAGGAGAGACTGAGTAGACTGGGGCTATACTCATTGGAATTCAGAAGAATGAGGGAGATCTTATAGAAACTTATAGAAAGATTATGAAGGGAATAGATAAGATAGAAGCAGGAAAGTTGTTTCCAATGGTGGGTGAAACTAGAACTAGGGGGCATAGCCTCAAAATAAGAGGGAGCAGATTTAGGACTGAGTTGAGGAGGAATTTCTTCACACAAAGGGTTGTGAATCTGTGGAATTCCCTGCCCAGTGAAGCAGTTGAGGCTACCTCATTGAATGTTTTTAAGGCAAGGATAGATAAATTTTTGAACAGTAAAGGAATTAAGGGTTATGGTGAGCGGGCGGGTAAGTGGAGCTGAGTCCACAAAAAGATCAGCCATGATTTTATTGAATGGCGGAGCAGGCTCAAGGGGCCAGATGGCCTACTCCTGCTCCTAGTTCTTATGTTCTATCCACTTTGGTGTAAAAAAACAGAAGACAGAATATTTCATAAATTGAGAGTCTGGGAAGTGTTAGTGTCCAAAGGATTCTAGGTGTCCTAGTTCATGAATCATTAAAAGCTGACAATCAATAAAGCAAATGGTATGTTGGTCTTCATTGCAAGTGGATTTGAGTTCAGAAGATCATAGAAACCCATTCCGCCCATCGAGTCTGCACTGGCAACAATTCCACACAGGCCCTATCCCCATCATCCCACATATTTACCCCGTTAATCCCTCTAACCTACGCATCCTAGGACACTAAGGGGCAATTTAGCATGGCCAATCAATCTAAACCGTGCATTTTTGGAGTGTGGGAGGAAACCGGAGTACCTGGAGGAAACCCACACAGACACGAGGAGAATGTGCAAACTCTATACAGACAGTGACCCAAGCCGGGAATTGAACCCAGGTCCCTAGAGCTGTGAGAGAGCAGTGCTAACCACTGTGCTGCCATGTTGCCCCTTCTTGCTGCAATTGTGCAGAGTCTTGGTGAAACCATAACTTGAGTATTGTGTACAGTTTCAGTCTCCTTATCTAAGGAAGGTTACATTTGCCATACACAGAGTACAACAGAGGTTCACCAGATTAATCGCTGGGATGTTGAGACTGTCTAATGAGGAGGGATTGAGGAAACTGGGTCTGTATTCTCAAGAATTTTGAAGAATGAGAGGTGATCTCATTGAAACTTACAATCTTTTACAGGGTGTGACAGGGTAGATTTGGATGTGGAAACCAATGAATATGGTGTTTCCCCTGGCTGGTGAGTCTAGAATCAGGGGACAGAGTCTCAGAATGAGGGTCAGGTCATTTAACTCAGATAGGGAGGAATTTCTTCATTCAGAGACTGGCGAATCTTTGGAATTCTCTACCCTGGAGGGCTCTGAAGCCCAACCATTGAGCAGTTCAAGACAGAAATCGATATATTTCTGAAGACTTAATACATCAGGTGGTAGCGCAGGAAGTGGTATTGAAGTAAAAGTTAAAGTTTATTTATTAGTCACAAGTAAGGCTTACATTAACACTGCACTGAAGTTACTGTGAAATTCCCCTAGTCGCTACACACTGGCGCCTGTTCGGGTCAATGCACCTAACCAGCATGTCTTTCAGATTGTGGGGGGAAACCGGAGCACCCAGGAGAAACCCACACAGACATGGGGAGAAGGTGCAAACTCCACATGGACAGTGACCCAAGCTGGGAATTGAACTTGGGTCCCTGGCGCTGTGAGACAGCAGTGCTAACCATTATGCCGCCCCAGACAACTAGCCACTGCCTCGCTGAATGGCAAAGCTGGCTTGGCAGTGCTGAATGGCCTGTTCCTATTTCCCACGCTCATCTCTCCTCTCCCTCCCTCACCGAATTCCCAGTTGTCCTCACTCTTCCTGACCTCACCTCTATCATGTTATTCCTCTGACCATCCTCTCATCTCTATCCACGTTATCCCCCACCACCCTCTATTCTTTCCTCCCTTAGTCTTTTCTTCCCATCCCATCTCCCAGTTTTCCTCCTTTTTGCCCTCGTCTACCCCATTACTGCTCCTCTCCCTTCTATCTCCTTTCTTCTGCCTTTCACCTTTTTATTTACATTACCCCATTCCTGGTCCTTTTATCTTCTCCTTTCCTCTCCACTTTGTCCCCCTCTATTCTCCGCCTCCTTTCTCTGCACTCACTTTATTCCTACTTTTTACCTTTTTGTTCTCCTTTCATCTCCCATTGAATGGCAATCAAAGATGTACTTTTCGATCTAGCTAGAAATGAATTATAGAAAGCAAGTCATACCTTATTCCGTATACAGCAGGAGTAAGGTACACCACAAGCAAGTGGTCCAGTTGCACGTCCTTTACAATCATGGTACATGTTCCTTGACCAATCTGTGAAATCTTCTGCACCGCAGCATTTAAACTATAAACAAAAACAGAACAAGTCACAAGTTTAACACAACCAACAACTCAGATTATTTACCTGCACCGTTAAGGAGGAAATCTGTGACATACGTATGTGCAAAATGTTCTTTTTATTCAGTACACATACTGGTTCTAGTTCATCATATATCATAGAATCATTGAATAGTTAGAGCACAGGAGGTGGTCATTTTTTGTCTTGTCCACTCTGCAAGAGTAACTCATCGATTTAAATTGTTACAATCTCTGCGCGGCAACCATAAATAAAAAACTAAAGTTACTGAATGATGTAATTAGCAACAAAATTTCACTTCTTGTAACTTTTATTTTAACATGAATCAGAATCAACATAAATTAAACATGTATTAACAGGAAATTGATACTTTGAATAAAAAGGTACATTTCACATTAAATAGTGATAGATCGAACAAATATCTTACAAAACCACAAGCACCCAGATCACAAGAAATTATGTGCAGCTCCAAGGTTCTCTAACTTAGCTTCTGGTACCTCTGATCTCTCTTGCTCATTCAATTCACCTAGCCCTCAAGTCGCATCCACATGTAGCCGTGTTCCATCTGAGGAACATGAGACCATCATGTTTTTTTTTTTTTAACTGGTCGGTGCAACATCGTGGGCCGAAGGGCCTGTTCTGCGCTGTAATGTTCTATGTTCTATGTTCTATGTTCTATCATCACCTGCTATAGAACCTCCTTAGCTAGATTCACAACAAACTTGATGGTGCAGAATCCCAGGGACTCCTTTATTTGTTCCCTTTAATAAACCCTGCAGTTTGAAACCAAAGCAGTAGGCTAGTAGAAACCTAGTAGGCTAGTTTTCTGATGATTAAGTCACTGTACAGGAGCCACTAGAAGGCCCACATCAGGACCGGAATGTTACCACTGTGCACACCGACAGGATTTTCCCATCCTGCTGCAGTGAACGGAAATTGGACTGGATGCCAAATTCTCCAACCTCGCTGCAGTGGGAGCGTGGCATGAACGGCCAGTAAGATCGCGCCCTAGAACTGTGAAATCCAGAGTCTTGAGTGCATTTTTTAAAAATTGGCGGGTAACTTAGCCAAAAGCTAATAGAAAGACCACATGAAAACTTGAACCTTGGCAAATAGCTAGAACACAGATGAGAAATCAGAGTGAATTCCAGAGAGTGGTGAAATATCTTTTGAGTAGGTCTCAGGAAAAATGAATGAACCTCAAAGGTTCCATAAGATAAGGGAATTTGAGGAGGAAATATAAAGTCGAGTTTATAGCATAAACCTTTATAAGTATAAGTTTAATTATACTCTTTTTGATATACAATACTTTTTAAAAATTCATTTATGGGATGTGGGCGTCGCTGGCTAGGCCAGCATTTATTACTTGTCCATTTTGTTCAGAAATGTGAAATTCTGGGGCATAGTTTATTGGTTATTATGAGGGATTTTTAATATAAACATTAACTGTCTCTAACAGGACTCCAATTAAGTATTTTTACTCCAGATTGTTCAGAGTCCTTTTCCATAAATTACCTAAACGTATAAACGTTAAGATACCAAATTCGTAATTAGCTGCATCACCCTTCACCTCCCCATTACATTTTCTATTTCTTATGCTTGTGTGTTATGGACAGGAAGGGGAATAATTGAAACAGCCCTGATTTCTCCTCACACTACCCATCTGTAAACAAAGGTATTTTTGATTCCCCGTTACAAGTGGTGGCATATTTGGAATGTTCCAATCCTCTATGAATAACTCGCACAGCAAACTCAAGATAAGATAAAAAGGGTTGGTTTATTTCACACACAAAATGTTAGAAAGGGGTTTTGTAACATCCATCCCCTTCGCACTCATACAATAAAAGAGGGATAAGGGAAGTAAAAGATGTCAGGGCAAGAACATGATAAAATACGAGTTATGGTTTTGTGCAATCCAGAGTCCACAATTAAAAGTTCATTTTCCTTCAGAGGGTAGTTGGCTGACTGTTGCAGTGTGATCTGTCTTTCCAGATGGGAGAAGGCACGTTCAGTTAGTCTTAAAAGTACAAATTTCAATATTACACTAGTTCACAGTGTAAATGAGGAACAGATTTCTTTCTGCAGTCACCTGTTCAATGGTAATACGGTAGGCAGACAGATGCTTGCCTGGAGTAAAGTTTCCCTTTAGAGGCCAAACAGTGACAGAAGATAAGATCTAAAAGAATTCAGACAGCTCAAGTCTTGGTCATGTGTCAGGGTGGTTTTGGGCTGATTAATGAGGTCCACAGTTGAAACCCAGGAGATCTAATAGAGGTATACAAGATTATGAAGGGTATAGATAGGGTGAACAGTGGGAAGCTTTTTCCCAGGTCGGAGGTGACGATCACGAGGGGTCACGGGCTCAAGCTGAGAGGGGCGAAGTATAACTCAGACATCAGAGGGACGTTTTTTACACAGAGGGTGGTGGGGGCCTGGAATGCGCTGCCAAGTAAGGTGGTGGAGGCAGGCACGCTGACATCGTTTAAGACTTACCTGGATAGTCACATGAGCAGCCTGGGAATGGAGGGATACAAACGATTGGTCTAGTTGGACCAAGGAGCGGCACAGGCTTGGAGGGCCGAAGGGCCTGTTTCCTGTGCTGTACTGTTCTTTGTTCTTTGAAACCCACTGTATTTGAGAGCAGGTAATGGTTGGGCCATTAACACTATATTAGAGATTAGGAGTCACAAATAGTTGCCTCCAAAGCTGACTGGGTTAATAAAATGGCTGCAGCTGGTCCTGTGCCCTGCTAGCTTAACTTTCTCATGTCATTCTTTAAAGTTTCAGATGGATGAGAGGGGTGTGGAGGGATATGGTCCAAGTGCAGGTCAGTGGGACGAGGCAAAAAATGGTTCGGCACAGACAAGAAGGGGCAAAAGGCCTGTTTCTGAGCTGTAATTTTCTATGGTTCTATTAGTTTAAACACCTTCATAAATAACAGAACTCTATTCTTTGGATACACTTCCTCCTGTGCCCCCTGACATTGCCCAAGGGGCAAAGTGCCAACGTCCAGGGGGCACCTACTGGCACTCTGCCTAGGGATCAGTCAGGGAAGGAGGGAGGCCAGCGATCATGGCCGGGTTGTGGTGGGCGGGGGCTGTAGAGATCAAGGTGAGCCGGGGGGGCGGGGGGGGGGGGGGGGGGGTGGTCGCGGGGCTGGGCCTGGGAATGGTTGGGGGTCAGTGATCGAGCTGGCCAGCAAAGAGGGAGGCTGTCAGTGCGGGGCTACTGCGCATGTGCTGCTCAGCACTGACAGATCAGTGCATCCACAGTAGTCCACTCAGCGCGCTGATTTCAGCCTCGCCAGTGGCCTCTGCATTGCACAGAGTGTGGGAGATTCTTGTCTGAGCTCCCACTGAAAAAACCAGCATGAATTACTCCAGTTTTCACGGGCATTCGACACTTCGAATTTTTTGGGAGAATTCCGCCCAACTTTGGTTTCACCTGTGAAGTAAAACTTCACAATCCTGATGACTTCCATTTCTAATTCTGTTATGTGACTGCTCTGTGGCTTTTCATAAAATGATTGTCGAACGGAGCTCGTCCATTGTAGCTGTGTTGGCTCTCTCTAGGGGCAGTTCTCCTAGAGCCACAGGCCCACCATCTCCCCATAACACTGCAGATTCTTTCTTCTCAGATAACAAATCCAGTACCTTTGCCATTGAATCTGCCTCCACCACAATCTCAGGCAGTGCATTCCAGATCCTAAACACTTGCTGCATAAAAGATTTTCCTTACGGCATCATTGCTTCTTTTGCCAATTAATGAAATCTGTGCCTTCCGGTTCTTGACTCTTGCACCAATGATACCAGATTTTCCCCATCTACTTTGACCAGACCTCTATTTCTTATCTAATCTATCGAAACTACTGCCACTTCTTAATATTTGTCTGGACTACCACAGAGATCTTCCTCTTGTATTATCACAGGCTCTTTCTCCAGCTTGGTAACTGTTCTCTGAATCAATTCTGGACGTGCACGATGCTTTCTTACTTTCCACTCTTTTGTCCATTCTGCCATTCCATGGATTGATTTTCTTGGTCTTTATCCTGATCATTCAAACAATATGCAAACTTACTTAGCTCCTGCACACCCCACAATTGCCATATCCTTTCCATTCATTCGACCCCACTGAAATACATATCATTCGAGTCCCTACTCAAAGTAGTTGGCTTGTGGAAGTGATAGCTTTGGCAAATGCATCAATATAGCTCATGTTACCATTGCACAATCCTTGTTCAACCACATTCTGCTCGTCTTGATTTCAACATAAATCACATGAACAGTTGAGGCACAAGGTGCCTTGATTAGTTCTATCAGCTGCTCAAAATTCTGTAATTAAGCCCAATTAATTATGTGGAATAGACCCGTAATATGATTACCATATTTGATAAGAACTGCTTTATCGTCACAACTTATTACCTTATCATGGTCTTCCTATTCCCTATGGACCAATACGACGCAAGAGCAGAAGTATGCCATTTGGTCCATCAAGTCTGCTCCACCATTCAATGAGATCATGACTGATCTGATATAGAAACATGGAAAAACTACAGCACAAAACAGGCCCTTCGGCCCCACAAGTTGTGCCGAACATATCCCTACCTTCTAGGCCTACCTATAACCCTCCATCCTATTAAGTCCCATGTACTCATCCAGGAGTCTCTTAAAAGACCCTATTGAGTTCGCCTCCACCACCACTGACGGCAGCCAATTCCACTCGCCCACCACCCTCTGTGTGAAAAACTTCTCCCTAACCTTTCCCCTGTACTTACCCCCCAGCACCTTAAACCTGTGTCCTCTCGTAGCAGCCATTTCCACCCTGGGAAAAAGCCTCTGAGAGTCCACCCGATCTATGCCTCTCAACATCTTATATACCTCTATTAGGTCTCCTCTCATCCTACGTCTCTCCAAGGAGAAAAGACCGAGCTCCCTCAGCCTATCCTCATAAGGCAATGCCACTCAATCCAGGCAACATCTCCTCTGCACCCTTTCAATCTTTTCCACATCCTTCCTACAGTGAGGCGACCAGAACTGAGCACAGTACTCCAAGTGGGGTCTGACGAGGGTCTTATATAGCTGCATCATTATCCCCGGACTCCTAAACTCAATCCCTCGACTGATAAAGGCCAGCACACCATACGCCTTCTTAACCACCTCCTCCACCTGCGGGGCCGATTTTAGAGTCCTATATAATGATGCTCAACTCCATTTTCCTACCTTATTCCCATAACCCTCGATTCCATATCTGATTAAAAATCTGTCTTTCTCAACCTTGAACTTAATGCCCAGACTTTACAGCTCTCCAAGGTAAAGAAAATCCACAGATTCACTATCCTCAAGTGAAGGAATTCCTTCATCTCGGTCTTAAATGTGCTCCCTCTGTTATATAATACTGTTAAGATCTCAATCGATGTTACAACTGGTTAGGGTGATCCCTGGCACAAAAGATCATGATGTGGAGATGCCGGCGTTGGACTGGGATAAACACTAAGAGTTTTAACAACACCAGGTTAAAGTCCAACAGGTTTATTTGGTAGCAAATGCCATTAGCTTTCGGAGTGCTGCTCCTTCGTCAGATGGAGTGGATATCTGCTCTCAAACAGGGCATACAGAGACACAAAATCAAGTTACAGAATATGGATTAGAATGTGAATCTTTACAGCTAATCAGGTCTTAAAGATACAGACAATATGAGTGGAGGGAGCATTGAGCACAGGTTAAAGAGATGTGTATTGTCTCCAGACAGGACAGCCAGTGAGATTCTGTAAGTCCAGGAGGCAAGCTGTGGGGGCTACCGATAGTGTGACATAAGAACATAAGAAATAGGAGGAGTAGGCCATCTAGCCCCTCGAGCCTGCCCCGCCATTCAATAAGATCATGGCTGATCTGAAGTGAATCAGTTCCACTTACCCACCTGCTCCCCATAACCCTTAATTCCCCTCCTGATCAGAAATCCATCTATCCGTGACTTAAACATATTCAACGAGGTAGCCTCCACCACTTCAGTGGGCAGAGAATTCCAGAGATTCACCACCTTCTGAGAAGAAGAAGTTCCTCCTCAACTCTGTCCTAAACTGACCCCCCTTTATTTTGAGGCTGTGCCCTCTAGTTCTGGTTTCCTTTCTAAGTGGAAAGAATCTCTCCACTTCTACCCTATCCAGCCCCTTCATTATCTTATATGCCTCTGTAAGATCACCCCTCAGCCTTCTAAACTCCAACGAGTACAAACCTAATCTGCTCAATATCTCCTCATAATCTACACCCCTCATCTCCGGTATCAACCTGGTGAACCATGACACCACACAACCCTGCCACAGCAACCTCTGCACGACGTGCCGGATCATCGACACGGATGCCATCATCTCACGCGAGAACACCATCTACCAGGTACACGGTACCTATTCTTGCAACTCGGCCAACGTTGTCTACCTGATACGCTGCAGGAAAGGATGTCCCGAGGCATGGTACATTGGGGAAACCATGCAGACACTATGACAACGGATGAACGAGCACCGCTCGACAATCACCAGGCAAGACTGTTCTCTTCCTGTGGGGGAGCACTTCAGCGGTCAGGGGCATTAAGCCTCTGATCTTCGGGTAAGCGTTCTCCAAGGCGGCCTTCACAACACACGACAGCGCAGAGTCGCTGAACAGAAACTGATAGCCAAGTTCCGCACACATGAGGACGGCCTAAACTGGGATTTTGGGTTCATGTCACACTATCGGTAACCACCACAGCTTGCCCCCTGGACTTGCAGAATCTCACTGGCTGTCCTGTCTGGAGACAATACACATCTCTTTAACCTGTGCTTAATGCTCCCTCCACTCACATTGTCTGTACCTTTAAGACCTGATTAGCTGTAAAGATTTGCATTCTAATCCGTATTCTGTAACTTGATTTTGTGTCTCTGTATGCCCTGTTTGAGAGCTGATATCCACTCCATCTGACGAAGGAGCAGCACTCCGAAAGCTAATGGCATTTGCTACCAAATAAACCTGTTAAACTTTAACCTGGTGTTAAAACTCTTACTGTCAAAAGATCATAACACTTATTTTTATCAAACGTAGAAGAAACGGAGTCACATGACGACTGATTAATAAATGTTTTCTTCTGTCAAAAACTAAACATTTTTAAAAATGGATTATAATACAATACTCCTCTACTTCTCCTTTAGCTTCACACAGAGGTTTCAGGTTACTATGGATGACAAAATACATTTGAAGCTACAATTCTCTCATCAGCATCCAAAGTCAATATTTGCAGATCTCTCTTCAGAAATCATCCCCCCATCGCCGCCCCCCCACCCCACCCCACCACCCCACCCACAATGATTGTCAAATGGGAGTGTCTAAATTCCACTCTCAGAAAGAGGTTTTAAAAGCTTCTCTCGTAGTAATACTTTGTTGGCGGTCCACATTCCAAAATCCCATTCACGTTGTCCTAAGGCCCAGGAGACCAGAGCTTCTGCTCCACCTTTAGCAGCAAATCTGTGCCAGGATTCTGGACCAGCTCTTTGTGACTTCCACTGCCTTAACGGCTACACTGTTCCGCTGCCATCTTTTGACATACCAGTCACTGCTTTACAATTTGTTCACAGACAGTAATAAAAACTATTCATAGAACATAGAACATAGAACATTACAGCGCAGAACAGGCCCTTCGGCCCACGATGTTGCACCGACCAGTTAAAAAAAAAAACTGTGACCCTCCAACCTAAACCAATTTCTTTTCGTCCATGAACCTATCTACGGATCTCTTAAACGCCCCCAAACTAGGCGCATTTACTACTGATGCTGGCAGGGCATTCCAATCCCTCACCACCCTCTGGGTAAAGAACCTACCCCTGACATCGGTTCTATAACTACCCCCCCTCAATTTAAAGCCATGCCCCCTCGTGCTGGATTTCTCCATCAGAGGAAAAAGGCTATCACTATCCACCCTATCTAAACCTCTAATCATCTTATATGTTTCAATAAGATCCCCTCTTAGCCGCCGCCTTTCCAGCGAAAACAATCCCAAATCCCTCAGCCTCTCCTCATAGGATCTCCCCTCCATACCAGGCAACATCCTGGTAAACCTCCTCTGCACCCTCTCCAAAGCCTCCACATCCTTCCTGTAATGTGGGGACCAGAACTGCACACAGTACTCCAAGTGCGGCCGCACCAGAGTTGTGTACAGTTGCAACATAACGCTACGACTCCTAAATTCAATCCCCCTACCAATAAACGCCAAGACACCATATGCCTTCTTAACAACCTTATCTACTTGATTCCCAACTTTCAGGGATCTATGCACACATACACCTAGATCCCTCTGCTCCTCCACACTATTCAAAGTCCTCCCGTTAGCCCTATACTCAACACAACTGTTATTCCTACCAAAGTGAATTACCTCACACTTCTCCGCATTAAACTCCATCCGCCACCTCTCGGCCCAACTTTGCAACCTGTCTAAGTCTTCCTGCAGACTACGACACCCTTCCTCACTGTCTACCACACCACCGACTTTGGTGTCATCAGCAAATTTGCTAATCCACCCAACTATACCCTCATCCAACCGGTAGTTACTTTTAGAATATCCCTTTTCTAGTATTTCTCACCAGCCGATCTCTTCTTATCCTTGTCTGTTTTTTCTGAAACAGAAGTCTGTTCTCTAATAGTCTCTGATCACGGAGTTTCAGATGTTCTGAAATCTTCTTGTTACAGCTCTCTGGATCACTGGATCTTCTACTACCTTCTTCTAATTTTCTCTGTGGAACTCTAGCCCTGGCTAGATTGCTCCATAATAAGGTTCCAGCTCAAGCAAATCTGAGATCAATCCTATCTCTCTTCCAGTCTCCAACTTAACTAACTAGCTTTTACTACAGATTTCTGGACAAAAGGATCTGTCTGCTTCTCCCATAGGTTGCTAGGCAAATATCTTCACATCCCCACTAAACCTCCTGCTCCTCACCTTGAACCTACGTCCTCTCAAAGACCAATACAGCACAAAAACAGGCCCTTCAGCCCACCAAGTCTGTGCCACACAGATGTCTCTCTAATCTAATATTTTCTTGCCTCTAGGTGGCCCATATCCCTCTATTCCCTTTCTATTCATGTTCTATCCAGATGACTCTTAAACACTGTTCTAGGATCTACCTTCACCACCACCTCCTGCAGTGCGTTCCTGGCATTCACTACCCTGTGTGTGAAAACTTGCCCTTCACATCTCTCTTAAACCTTCCCCCTCTCACTTTCAACCTATGCCCCCGAGTAATTAATCCTTCGATCCTGGGAAAAAGACTCTGACTATCCACTCTCTCCAAACCTGTCACAATCTTATAAAACTATATCAAGTCCCCCCTCATCCTCCGACGCTCCAATGAAAACAATCCAAGTTTGTTCAACCTTTCTTCAAAGTCCACATCCTCCAAACCAGTCAACATCCTGGTAAATCTCTTCTGCACCCTTTCCAATGCATCAACATTCTTCCAGCAGCGTGGCGACCTGAATTGTACACAATACTCCAAATGCGGCCTAACCAAAGTCTTATACAGCTGCAACAGGATTTCCAATTCCTATACTCAGCTCTCTGACCGATGAAAGTCAGCATGCCATATGCCTTCTTGACCACCTTGTCCACCTGAGTTGCCATTTTCAGGGAATTGTGGATCAGCATGCCTAGATCCCTCTGTATGCTAATATTTCTAAGGGCTCTACCATTTACTGCATACTTTCCTTCTGCTGTTGACCTTCAAAATCGCATCACCTCACATTTGTCCGGGTAAAATTCCATCTGCCATCTTTCGGCCCAGGTCTTCAGCTGATTTATATGCTGCTGTATTCTCTGACAATTCATCTCATTATCCACTACTCCTCCAATTTTTGTATTATCTGCAAATTTACTAATCAGACTACCTCCATTTTCCTCTACAAACAACAGTGGCCCCAGCACTGATCCTTGTGGAGGGCAAGTATTTGGGGTTACGGGGATAGGACTGGGTGAGATTGTTGTCAGTGCAGGCTCGATGGCCAAATGGCCTCCTTCTACACTGTAATTCTATGATTCTAACACCGCTTGTCACATACCTCCAGTTAGAAAAGTACCCTTCTACTGCTACTCTCTGCTATCTATGCCCAAACCAGTTTTCTATCCATCTTACCAGCTCGCCTCGGATCCCATACGAGTTCACTTGCTGTATCAGCCTGCCATGAGGAACCTTATCGAAGGCTTTACTAAGTTCATGAATACAACATCCACTGCCCTGCTCAATTTTTCTTGTCACTTCTTCAAAGAACTCAATCAAGTTTGAGAGACACGACCTCCCCTTCATAAAACCATGCTGCCAATCATTAATGAGCCTATTCGCTTCCAGATGTGAATACATCCTGTCCCTAAGGATCTTCTCCAATAATTTCCCCACCACAGATGTAGGGCTCACAGGCCTATAATTTCCCGGATTGTCTCTTCTACCCTTCTTAAACAGAGGAACAATGTTAGCTACTCTCCAATCCTCTGGTACCTCACCCGTGGCTAAAGAGGATACAAAGAAGGGAAGGGAATGGTCTAGTGGTATTATCGCTAGACTATTAGTCCAGAAACACAGCTAATATTCTGGGGACCCGGGTTCGAATCCTGCCACGGTAGATGGTGAAATTTGAATTCAATAAAAAATATCTGAAATTAAGAATCTACTGTTGACATGAAACCATTGTCAATTGTTGGAAAAACCCATCTGGTTCACTAATGTCCTTTAGGGAAGGGAATCTGCCATCCTTACTTGGTCTTGCCTACATGTGACTCCAGAGCCACAGCAATGTGTTGACTCTCAACTGCCCTCCGAAATGGTCGTGCAAGACACTCAGTTGTATCAACCGCAACAAAGTCTCAACAAAGAAATGAAACCAGATGGAATTCCCTCCCTAACGGCATTGTGGGTCAACCCACAGAACATGGACTGCAGCGATTCAAGAAGGCAGCTCACCATCACTTTCTCAAGGGCAACTAGGGGATGGGCAATAAATGCTGGCCAGCCAGCGACGCCTATGCCCCACGAATGAATTTTTAAAAAAAGATTTTGGCCAAGGCCTCATCAATTTCTTCCCTCACCCCTCTCAGTGTTTTGGGAAAGACCCTATCTGGCCCTGGGGACCTGTCTACCTTAATGTTTTTTAAAACCTCAATATCTCCTCCCTTTTTATCCCAACATCTCCCGTGACTGAGCCTTCAACTAAAGGGAACAGCAACTCCTTATCCACTCTGTCCATGCTCCTCATAATCTTGCACACCTCGATCAGCCCATCAGTAATTCGGACAGATATTCCACTGCAGCTGGTTTCATAAAATTTCTCAGATATAAATGGGAAAGGTTTTCCTTTAGCTTGAGGGAAAAAATGGTTATTAAAAATTATTATTGAAAATATTGTGCCAGTGGTTCCTGTTGAGGGATTCTATTTGTCAACATAAATGTTGGTGTGCTTTCATCAAGGAGCAACTTGTAGATAACAAAACAGGAGGCAGCCAAGGAAGGATCATTGGGACACCAGAGATAATAAGACCATAAGACATAGGAGCAGAATTAGGCCACTCACCCCATCTTCTCCGCCATTCAATCATGGCTGATATTTTTCTCATCCCCATTCTCCTGCCTTTTCCCCATAATCCCTGACCCCCTTATTAATCAAGAATCTATCGCTGTCTTAAAGACATAAGAACATAAGAAATAGGAGCAGGAGTAGGCCATCTGGCCCTTCGAGCCTGCCCCGCCATTCAACAAGATCATGGCTGATCTGAAGCGAATCAGTTCCACTTACCCGCCTGCTCCCCATATCCCCTAATTCCCTTACCGATCAGAAAACTATCTACCCGTGATTTAAACATATTCAACGAGGAAGCCTCCACCACTTCAATGGGTAGAGAATTCCAGAGATTCACTACCCTCTGAGAGAAGAAGTTCCCCCTCAACTCTGTTCTGAACCGGCCCCCCCTTATTTTGAGGCTGTGCCCTCTAGTTCTGGTTTCCCTTCTAAGTGGAAAGAATCTCTCCACCTCTACCCTATCCAGCCCCTTCATTATCTTATATGTCTCTATAAGATCACCCCTCATCCTTCTAAACTCCAACTTAGAAACTTAGAAACCCTACAGCACAGAGAGAGGCCATTCGGCCCATCGAGTCTGCACCGACCACAATCCCACCAGGCCCTACCCCCATATCACTACATATTTACCCACTAATCTCTCTAAGCTACGCATCCCAGGACACTAAGGGCAATTTTAGCATGGCCAATCAACCTAACCCGCACATCTTTGGACTGTGGGAGGAAACCGGAGCACCCGGAGGAAACCCACGCAGACACGAAGAGAATGTGCAAACTCCACACAGACAGTGACCCAAGCCGGGAATCGAACCCAGGTCCCTGGAGCTGTGAAGCAGCAGTGCTAACCACTGTGCTACCGTGCCGAGTACAGACCCAATCTGTTTAATCTCTCCTCATAAGCCACACCCCTCATCTCCGGTATCAACCTGGTGAACCTTCTCTGCACTCCCTCCAAGGCCAATATATCCTTTCGCAAATAAGGGGACCAAAACTGCACACAGTACTCCAGTTGCGGCCTCACCAGTGCCTTGTACAGTTGCAGCAAGACCTCCCTGCTTTTATATTCTATCCCCCTCGCGATAAAGGCCAACATTCCATTTGCCTTCTTGATCACCTGCTGCACCTGCAGACTGAGTTTTTGCGATTCGTGCACAAGGACCCCCAGGTCCCTCTGCACAGTCGCACAATGTAATTTTTCTCCATTTAAATAATATTCCAATTTACTATTATTTCTTCCAAAGTGCTAACGTTATATTCCATCTGCCAGATCCTCGCCCACTCGCTCAGCCTATCCAAAGACACTCAATGACCTGGCCTCCACAGCCTTCTGCGGCAAAAAGTTCCACAAATTCACCACTCTTTGACTGAAGAAATTCCTCGTCATCTCAGTTTTAAAGGATCGTCCCTTTAGCCTGAGTTTGTGCCCTCTGGTTCTAGTTTTTCCTACTAGTGGAAACATCCTCTCCAAGTCCACTCTATCCAGGCCTCGCAATATCCTGTAAGTTTCAATAAGATCCCCCCTCATCCTTCTAAACTCCGAGTACAGACCCAGATTCCTCAACCGTTCCACATATAACAAGCTCTTCGTCTCAGAGATCATTCTTGCGAACCTCCTCTGGACCCTTTCCAAGGCCAGCACATCCTTCCTTAGATATGCGGCCCAAAACTGCTCACAATACTCCAAATGGGGCCTGACCAGAGCCTTATACAGCCTCAGAAGTACATCCCTGCTCTTTATTCTAGCCTCTCGACATGAATGTTAACATTGCATTTGCCTTCCCTGACTCTCTTGGAGCTCTGGCATTCCACTGGTGTCTTCCACCGTGAAGACTGATGCAAAGTAACTATTCAGCTCCCCTGCCATTTCTTTGTTTCCTATTATTTCTTCTCCAGCCTCATTTTCCAGTGGTCCAATGGCTATTTGTGCCTCTCTCTTACCTTTTATATTATTGAAAAAAAATTCTTCTTGTCTTTTTATATTACTAGCTCGCTTGCACTCATATTTCATCTTCTTCCCCTTTACTGTTTTTTTGGTTGTTTTCTGCTTTTAAAGGCTTCCCAATCCTCTGGCTTCCCACTAATCCTTGCCACTTTGTTTGCTTTTTCTTTAGCTTTTATGCTGTCCTTGATTTCCCTCGTCAGCCATGGATGCCTCGTCCTCCCCCTCAACATGTTTTCTCCTCCTTGGGATGAATTTCTGTTGTGCCTCAGAATAACTCTCAAAAACTCCTGCCATTGCTGTTCCACTGTCTTCCCTGCTGGGTTCCCTTTCCAATCAACTCTGGCCAGCTCCTCCCTCATGTCTTTGTAGTTACCTTTATTTAATTGTAATACCGTTACATCTGATTCTAGCTTCTCCCTCTCAAACTGCAGGGTAAATTCTATCATATTGTGGTCACTGCTCCCTCAGGGTTCCTTCACCTGAAGTTCCCTAATCAAGTCTGCCACATTACACATCACCAAATCCAAAATTGCCTGTTCCCTCATAGGCTGTGTCACAAGCTGCTCCAAAAAAAAATCCCTTACACATTCCACAAATTCCTTTCCTTGGGATCCACTCCCTACCTGGGAGTCCACCTACATATTGAAGTCCCCATTATCATTGTAATATTGCCTTTTTTATATACCTATTCTATCTCCCGATTTATTTTCTGCCCCACATCCTGACTACTGCGAGTAACTTCCATCAGGATCTTTTTACCTTTGTAATTCCTCAACTCTACCCACAGAGATTCTATGCCTTCTGATCCTATATCACTTCTTGTTATCGATTTAACTTCATTCCTTACTAACAATGCAACCCCGCCCCCTTTGCCCATCTGCCAGTCTTCCGATAGGACACATACCCTTGAATATTTAGATCCAAGCCCTGATCCCCTTGCAGCCATGTCTCTATGATGCCCACAACATCGTACCGGCCAATTTCAATGTGCGCAACAAACTTGTTCCATATACTGCGTGCATTTATGTACAACGCCCTCAGTCCTGCATTGACCACCTCCCTTCTCATACTTGTCACTTTTTTTTGCTCTGCCTGAGGTTAGATTCCTGTCACCTTCTATACTCTGTTCTATTACGTGGACTGGAAACTTTACTAACTTCTCCTGAGCCCTCAGTTCCATTAACCTGCACTTCTACCCTCTCCTTTAACTTTGATTTTCGAATTCTCCAGACAACTGAACCCTCCCCCCACCACTATTAATGACACAGGAGGAGGTAGAGCTACCATTGCAGGTGATTCCCTGGCTATGATTAGTTGGATAAGAATGGAGCAGGATAGTGTTGTCAACTTTGTCAAAGGTAGCAGAGAGATTGAGAAGGGTGAAGAGGGGTAGTGCATCTTTGCAACAGCCATGTAGGATGTCACCGGTGACTTTGATATTTGATGCCATTTGGGTACTGTGGCATAGGATACCTGATTGAAGGGAGTCAAATATGTTCTGGGAAATGTGAGTACAGATTTGGGAAGCAAAACTCCATTAAAGAAGTTTGGAAAAGGTCATTTGCAAGTACAGAGAAATCGAGGGGTTTATTGTTGAGGAGAGCAGATTTGAAGGAAAGGACGACAGATCCGAGGAGAAGGAACCATTAACATCAGCTAACATAAAATCAGGAAGGGAAGCTGGGTGGTCAGTATTTTATTGGGGATAGGATCGAGGGATGGTGAACTGGAGAAAGAAATAGATGCATTATTCATGACAGAATGCTTACATAACTCTGGTATATTCATACTGTAATTATAAAAATACATGATCAAACCATGGAACCTGCTGTGTTTGCAGTTTCCCCTGGATATAAACTCAAAAACAATATAATGACAGCTAAATAATGTTAGCTCAAATATTTTTTTAAATGCACAAACCTCCTCTTGGACAAAATCCATTATGTTCTTGAAATCCAGATCATCATAATAATGCGTGATTCCTTTACGAATATTTTTATTTATAAACTCTAATGTCTGGAAAACAAATGGCACAAAATTAAATCAGGAGCACCACCTTTGAAGGCCGTCCAAGCAGCTACAGATAATCAGACTGAACATGAAGTGTAGTTTACACAGTCTGACTCAGTAATTATGCAGTAAATCAGTCAAAAACTTTGAGATTAAGAATGAAGTACCTTGTTACAAAATAAGGAAATATCACAATCATACTTTCATCGAAAATAGTTTGTGCAGGTGCCTGCAGAAGAACAGCTATGCATTCTCAATAGTAATTCAGAGTGAAATGCTTTGAAATGGCTATTGATGTAATAAGGATCTGTAGAAATCTAACACGGTCACTTGTATTTGTTATACAATTCTGCTGTGACCTCTGTTAAACACCATGCTGTTAAAATCTTCTATTAAAAAGCAGATTCTGATCTACAAGTGTAAAATAGACCATGTGAAATACATCCCCCATACTTCAGGTCTTTTAAGATGACCCAGGGATGAATGCGCTCGAATAAAGAGGAGAAAGTAATATGTGTACTTCTCAAGAGACTGATGAATCATTTTGGTAGGAAAGTGATGTTTGGAGGATGAATGTTCAAAGAATGAAGACAGCCCTACAAAATAATGAATCCTTCTGGCTTTCTTCATTCTAAAGCCTCCATAGTTTGGACTTACCTCCTGTCTTAATCCTTTCTACTGTAAATTATTTTGGTTTTCATATCCTATGCTATTCTCAAGGGAGAGTCTCACATTCCTCAAACCTCTGAGCATGTCAATTCTTGCCTTCTGATCTAGATAAACTTTCAGCATTATTCTTGGGAAATGGGATTTCAAGCTCTGCCTGATTACTATTTTAAACAGCTGGAATTTATCAATATCTCTCCAGTCTTCCATCATGTTACAAGATCATTTCAGACCTCGTTATAAGTTTAAAATATCAAGCAAATGTATTAGACAATGAGCAATCAATTCATACAATTACCCAGTTACACCACATCTCTTGGGAGTGTGTGCAAATGGAGTATGTCTAGTTTACATTCACAGTTTCCAAGTGTCAACATTGGTATTTATAATGGGAAAAAAATGAAAGCACATGCAGACAAAAATTTTAACACATTATAAATTATATCATTGTTTGATTTTTCACTGGTTCATTATTCATGCTATAAATTTGCCTCACATTTTAAAAGTCTGGTATTCATGTTGTGCCAATTTTAAGAAATTAAGTGAAATCTCGTGGAGCCAGAGACTTCACTGTCAAGAGCCAGTCACTAAATAGGTTCTGTTCTGTTTTACTAGCTTTGTTGTCTTACCAGAACAGATTATCAAAAATTTACCTAGATCTCAAGGCAATGATAGACATTCTCAAAGATGTAGAAAATTGAGTCTTCCTGGAGATTGATCAATGATATGACATCTGAAATATTCTACGGTTAGGACATTAGAAAAAAATCCAACAACATAGTACTCATTTCATAGCCTGGGATTTTGTTGTGTCAAATTGACTTAGGGGGTCTTTTAAAATAGCAGACAGTTTCCCCCATCCAGAATGCCTTTAATGCTGACCTGGCTGGCTCCATTGTGGAGATAGGTGCCTCCTGCTCTGCAATCTTCATGGAGCCGAGCCAGATTTTCTCAAAAAAAAGAGTCATGGTTCACGCTCCCTTAGGAGTTGTGAACTCAAGGGGACCTTTTAAAAGGCAAGTTCAAAAGAAACCCTCATACCCCGTGCCAATTTCTGTCTTTTACACCCATCCCATCAGGCCCCTCAAACCTCCATGCCAGGCTCTGCCTCTCCATTCAGCCCCTCAGGTCCCTCATTTCCCCTATGCTATGCTCTGGCACTTCCATGCCCTTGGTCTGCTAATCTAATAGATGTCTGGGCATCCAAACGGTGGCATCTTGGACAGTGCAGCAATCACAGTGGCTTTTTAAAATTCATTCATGGGACATGGCCGTCGCTGGCTGGCCAGCATTTATTGCCCAACCCTAGTTGCCCTTGTCCAGAGGGCAGTTGAGAGTCAACCACATTGCAGTGGCTCTGGAGTCATATGTAGGCCAGACTAGATAAGGATGGCAGATTTCCTTCCCTAAAGGATGTTAGTGAACCAGATGGATTTTCTCAACAATCGACAATGGTTCCATGGTCATCATAGAAATCATAGAAACCCTACAGTGCAGAAGGAGGCCATTCGGCCCATCGAGTCTGCACCGACCACAATCCCACCCAGGCCCTACCCCCACATATTTTACCCGCTAATCCCTCTAACCTTCACATCCCAGGACTCTAAGGGGCAATTTTTTTTTTTAACCTGGCCAATCAACCTAACCTGCACATCTTTGGACTGTGGGAGGAAACCGGAGCACCTGGAGGAAACCCACGCAGACACGAGGAGAATGTGCAAACTCCACACAGACAGTGACCCGAGCCGGGAATCGAACCCGGGACCCTGGAGCTGTGAAGCAGCAGTGCTAACCATTGTGCTACCGTGCCGCCCCTATTTTTTTTTTTATTGATCAGTTTTTATTTATTTTTTATTAACGATCAGTAGATCTTTAATTTCAGATATTTTTTATTGAATTCAAATTCCACCAACTGCCATGGCAAAATTTGAATCCAGGTCCCCAGAATATTAGCTGAATTTCTAGTGATAATACCACTAGGCCATTGCCTTCCCTTGGATTAGGCCTCAAGTCTCTGCTGTGAGACATGAACTTTCAACTTTCTAAGTTGGAAGGGAGAGTGCTACCACTAAGCAAAGACTGACAAACAAATTTATAAATTGTCATGGGAAGCATGAAGTTAAATTGGATGAAGATCCTATTGTCAATTGACCTCATGACCCAATAAGTAAACAGAGTATTTATGTTAGTATCCATTAACAATGCTATTATATTACAGGCTACTACTAATAATTAAACAATACAAACATCTACAAGGTTGTAAATTGCACTCAAAAAGATCATCTGAATTCAGTAGCTTCAAATGAAAGTGGACAACACCATCACATATATATTTGATAAATCTTACCTGATTTCTAAAGATCAATGCCACAATTCCACCCAGCAATTCAAGGATCAGCACAATTGCAAGGGTGTAGAGAAACTATAAACAAAAACACACAAAATGATGCTTAATTGTCTCTCTCTCCATTCCAAACTTACTTTAAAGATATTGATAGTTTTAGAAATCTTATTTTTGGGTTTCCCAAATGGAGACATACAAACACAACAATGGAGGCCTCAGTGTAGCTACCTTCAGTCTGCTCTAATGCTCACAAGAGGAGAATTGGAAGTGGGCATTGGAGCTGGTAGACGGTCTAAACTTGTAGTTCTGGAGTTTGGAGAGGTGAAGTACACTTTTGGATATGGTTCCGGGATACCTTTGGGAGAGGTCAGGTGCCTTTTGGAATTGTCAAAAGTAAACATGAATGTGCGTAACAAGTGGATTAACAACTGCCAAAGGGAGCTGTTAAGGTATTTAAATCAGCCTTTAAATTTTTGAAAAGTGTTGAAAAAAAATACTGTTTGCTATTTCACACTGTCTATTGACATAACCATGAGGATTGTCATTACAGAATTAGTGCTGCATGACATGTCTCATAACCCATCACAGGTTGTCTGTCTGTTCACATTGTGATTGACAGCTCCAAGTGCTTACAAAGTATTTGAAATGGGATTACGAATACAAATGTTTATTCTTAAGTGATTAAATAAATTTAAATGCTGTGAATATTTTTTCTAAATCACGGAAAATCTTTTATTTAAATAGTGAATATATCAATAGGCACATAAGAATTTTATTTGATATCAGCATGAGTCTGAAGTCTGTCCAAGGAGGATACTGGATGACTTGAACAAAACAAAGAACAATACAGCACAGGAACTGGCCCTTCGGCCCTCCAAGCCCGCGCCGCTCCCTGGTCCAAACTAGACCATTCTTTTGTATCCCTCCATTCCCACTCCGTTCATGTGGCTATCTAGATAAGTCTTAAACGTTCCCAGTGGGTCCGCCTCCACCACCTTGCCCGGCAGCGCATTCCAGGCCCCCACCACCCTCTGTAAAATACGTCCTTCTGGTATCCGTGTTAAACCTCCCCCCCCCCTCACCTTGAACCTATGACCTCTTGTGAACGTCACCACTGACCTGGGAAAAAGCTTCCCACCGTTCACCCTATCTATGCCTTTCATAATTTTATACACCTCTATTAGGTCACCCCTCATCCTCCGTCTTTCCAGTGAGAACAACCCCAGTTTACCCAATCTCTCCTCATAACTAAGCCCTTCCATACCAGGCAACATCCTGGTAAACCTCCTCTGCACTCTCTCTAAAGCCTCCACGTCCTTCTGGTAGTGTGGCGACCAGAACTGGGTGCAGTATTCCAAATGCGGCCGAACCAACGTTCTATACAACTGCAACATCAGACCCCAACTTTTATACTCTATGCCCCGTCCTATAAAGGCAAGCATGCCATATACCTTATTCACTACCTTCTCCACCTGTGACGTCACCTTCAAGGATCTGTGGACTTGCACACCCAGGTCCCTCTGCGTATCTACACTCTTTATGGTTCTGCCATTTATTGTATAGCTCCCCGCTACGTTAGTTCTACCAAAATGCATCACTTCGCATTTACCATAGAACCATAGAAAATTACAGCTCAGAAACAGGCCTTTTGGCCCTTCTTGTCTGTGCCGAACCATTTTTTGCCTAGTCCCACTGACCTGCACTTGGACCATATCCCTCCACACCCCTCTCATCCATGAACCCGTCCAAGTTTTTCTTAAATGTTAAAATGGAGCTAGAGGATGTAAGGGCAAAGGGTGGTGGGTGGGGACATGGATTGGCAGGAGTTGGCATTATGTGGCAAAAGGAGCTATGAAAGCCATGGAGTGGTGGGCTGAAGGGTATAGATTAGAATGTAGGATATGGGGGTGGTGAGAGGCATGACGCATTGGCTGGACAGAGCACGAGGAATGGTGACGGGTTATGAGGGACGAGGGCTGGTTTTGGTTCAATTTCTTTCTTTCCACAGTGTCAGAGTACTGAGGTGACCCATTTCGAAATGTAAATCAACAGGCCCAGCTCCTGCTCCATCCTGCCCCCTCAGGGCCTGACTCCCACTTCACCCTGCGCCCTCTCAGAATCTGTTTGGGAGTAGTTAATTCAACAGATATTACAACCTCTCTCAGCATCCATAAGAGGAGAAAATTATAGCAAGGTCAAAATGGAATTTAGTTGAATCTTATGGTCAATTATGGTTAACTAATACTGTTCAAGCTGATATTTAAAGATATGTCTTCTTGTGCAAAACACAGGAGGGTTGTAAGCACCAACAGAATGCTTGCCTAACACATACCTTTGCCTTCAGGAGGGACAAAGATTAGGCTGGAAATATTATACTCCTTTAGAGCCGGGAAATTACTTTCATTGACTACATTCATAAGACATTCCTTTGTCTGCAAGATGGCTGTTCATTCCCTTCGATCTCCATTGGTCAGTTTATTATTTCGGTGCCATTTTCTCCTATTCTTTTATAGCGTAGCTCCTCTGTCAGCATTGGAGTACAATTACAAATTTATGCCTTTATTTGCCTTTCTGCTCTCTCAATCTTATCCTTCCTTTATCTTAGCTGAGGATGTCTGAAACATGGTACCTGAACTCCTTACATTTAAATCATTTGGACTGAACCAAATCTGTTACTCCACCGAGTCCTCAGATTCTGATGTCTGTCATTGCTTTGCTGGGACTGTTTGCTCTGCTCTCAGCTCTTTTATGAGCTCTCTTTATAAGTGGACAGAGTGTGGATCACAGAGTGATTAGGGAACTGAGTGCTTCTTAAACAGCAAGGTTTAAAATACACAGGGGCAAGTGGCAAATTCACCCTCAAAAATGCCCAAAAAGCCCCAAATCAGTTATGGGAGCGGCTATTGAAAGTCACCCTCTCCTGTACATGGTAGAAATCAGAATCTGTGAGGAGCTGTTACTCCAATCACAGGCCCTTTTTCACTGCTCCTCAAGAGATAGAATTTATGGTTGGAGAAGCCGCAAGGGCAGGAGAGAATTAGCCTTTCATTGGAGGAGCTGGAACAGTTATTCTGGCTGGTCTTAGTGCCACCATTGTGCTGAGCCTGAACCCAGGAGAAGGACAGGATAGCAGTGGGAAACCTCAGCAATGCTCACCCAAAATCAGTGACCACAGTGCTCAAGTTGAGCCTGGACCTGGCGATGGACACACCAGGGTCGGGATGCCTGTGAGGGACGAACACATCAGCAGGAGGGGCAGAGACATGCTGAGAAGTTGGAGAAACGGTGTGATCCACCTTAATGAATTTTATTGTCTGGCTCTGAAGTTCTTTAATGACACTGATACCTTGATTTGCAGAGTCATTCTCAAAAAGGCTACTGACCCTCTGTGTAGCATGAAGTACAGAAGCCACTTTCAGAAATAAAGGTGTTTGGAAGGTTTTCTGTACGAAATGGAGGGTAGCAGGCACAGGCACATTAGGATAAATGTCACCCTCTTCTGGAATAAATTTTCTATGCTTTAGTGTCTGGCTGTAAGAGATGGGAAGATGAGAAGGCTACCAGCTCCCTGGTAACAATGAAATATGAAGTAATCAAATATTACACAAGATTTGATGTCTACAGCCACTGACGTAGGAATGCATATATAATTATACCTTCAAATATTCTTATCTTCACAGTTTTAAGTAGAAATAGATTTGCTATCAAAAACGAACCCGCCAATGGACTCGGGGCCCATTGGCATCAACGAGCGCCTCATGATGTGTCTACAAATTGCCAAGAACCAGCAGACAATGGTTGAGTGCCTATGCCCAACCCTTGATTAGGGGGTGGCATGGTGGCACTGCTGCCTCACAGTGCCAGGGATCCGGGTTCGACTCCCGGCTTAGGTCACTGTCTGTGTGGAGTTTGCATATTCTCCCTGTGTCTGCGTGGGTTTCTCCGGGTGCTCCAGTTTCCTCCCACAGTCCAAAGATGCTTGGGTTAGGTGGATTGGCCATGCTAAATTGCCCCTTAGTGTCGGGGGACCAGCTAGGGTAAATGCATGGGGTTATGGGGATAGGGCTTGGGTGGGGTTGTGGTCAGTGCAGACTCGATGGGCCAAATAGCCTCCTTCTGCACTGTAGGGATTTCTATGATGAGTCCAAAGAAGGCTTCTACTCCACCCTGGACACCATACTCTCCAACTTTCCTAAAGACGATAAGATCATCTTCCTTGGGGACTTCAACTCCAGGGTTGGAAAGGATTCCCAAGTCTGGAAAGGAACAGAAAGGAGGGAATTGGGAATTGCGACTCCAACATGGTTCTCCTCATAGAATTTTTTTTAATCATAGAAACCCTACAGTGTAGAAAGAGGCCATTTGGCCCATCGAGTCTGCACCGACCACAATCCCACCCAGGCCCTACCCCCTTATCCCTACATATTTACCAGCTAATCCCTCTAACCTACGCATCTCAGGACACTAATGGGCAATTTTAGCATAGCCAATCAACTTAACCCACACATCTTTGGACTGTGGGAGGAAACCGGAGCACCCGGAGAAAACCCACGCAGACACGAGGAGAATGTGCAAACTCCACACAGACAGTGACCCAAGCCGGGAATCGAACCCAGGTCCCTGGAGCTGTGAAGCAGCAGTGCTAACCACTGTGCTACCGTGCCGCCCACAAAATGCGCGGAATACCAGCCTGTCATCACTAACACACTGTTTTGCTAAAAAGATAAATTCAAGACTTCCTGGAGACATCAATGATCAAAACACTAGCACATGATTGACTGTCATCATCCAATCCAAAGACCAAAAGGAAGCCCTCATCACCAAAGCGATGATCAGTGCAGATGACTTCTGGACAGACCACCAGCTCATCTACTTCTTTATGTCCATCAATATCTACCAGAAGCAGTGGAAGATGAGAGAACTGCTCAGAAAAGAGACCAAAGTTGAGCGGCTACACGAGCCAAGCATGCCAGTGAACTTTCAACAATATCTTCACCAAATTCTCCAAAGCGTTCATTCTAATGGGGTGCAGGAAAACTGGAAAGAGCTGAAGACAGCCATCATAAACTGTGAAGAAACCATCAGCTCCAAGACCAAGAAACACCAAGACTAGTTTGACGACAACATCCACATCATCCAAGACCTCATTGATGAGAGAGTCATAGAGGTTTACAGCATGGAAACAGGCCCTTCGGCCCAACTTGTCCATGCCACCCCTTTTTTAAAAATCCCTAAGCTAGTCCCAATTGCCCGTGTTTGGCCAATATCCTCTATACCTATCTTACCCATGTAACTGTCAAAACGCTTTTTAAAAGATAAAATTATACCTGCCTCTACTACCACCTCTGGCAGCTTGCTCCAGACACTCACCATCCTGTATGTGAAACAATTGCCCCTCTAGATTCTTTTGTATCTCTCCCCTCTCACCCTAAACTTATGCCCTCCAGTTTTAGACTCCCCTACCTTTAGGAAAAGATATTGACTATCTAGCTGATCTGTGCCCCTCATTATTTTATAGACCTCTATAAGATCACCCCTCAGCCTCCTATGCTCCAGAGAAAAAAGCCCCAGTCTATCCAGCTTCTCCTTATAACTCAATCCATCAAGTCCCAGTAGCATCCTAGTAAATCTTTTCTGGACTTTTTCTAATTTAATAATATCCAATCTATAATAGGGTGACCAGAACTGTACACAGTATTCCAAGTGTGGCCGTACCAATGTCTTGTACAACTTCAACAAGACATCCCAACTCCTGTATTCAATGTTCTGATTAATGAAATCAAGCATGTCGAATGCCTTCTTCACCACTCTGTCCACCTGTGACTCCACTTTTAAGGAGCTATGAACCTGTATCCCTAGATCGCTATGTTCTATAACTCTCCCTCATGCCCCATCATTAATTGAATAAGCCCCGCCCTGGTTCGATCTACCAAAATGCATCACCTTGCATTTATCGAAATGAAACTCCATCTGCCATTCGACAGCCCATTGGCCCAATTGATCAAAATCCCGTTGCAATCCGAGATAACCTTCTTCACTGAACACTATGCCACCAATCTTGATGTCATCTGCAAACTTACTAATCATACCTATTAAGTTCTCACTCAAATCATTAATAGAAATGGCAAATAACAATGGACCCAGCACTGATCTGAGGCACATCGCTGGTCACAGGCCTCCAGTTTGAAAAACAACCCTCTACAACCACCTGTCTTCTGTCATCAAGCCAATTTTGTATTCATTTAGCTACCTCACCCTGAATCACGAGATTTAACCTTATACAACCTACCATGCGGTACCTTGTCAAAGGCCTTGCTAAAGTCCATGCAGACATCATCAACTGCACTGTCCTCATCTACCTTCTTGGTTAACCCTTCAAAAACTCAATCAAATTTGAGACACATGATTTTCTACTCACAAAGCCATACTGACTGAGCCGAATCAGTCCTTGCTTCTCTAAATGTCTGTAGATCCTGTCTCTCAAAATACCTTTAACAACTTACCCACTACAAATGTGAGGCTCACCAGCCTGTAGTTCCCAGGCTTTTCCCTCCAGCCCTTCTTAACAAAGACATAACATTTGCCGCCCTCCAATCTTCAGGCACCTCATCTGTGACTACTGATGATTGAAATATCTCTGCTAGGGGACCCGTAATTTCCTCCCTAGCCTGCAACAATGCCGTGGGATACATTTCATCAGGTCCTGGGGATTTATCTACCTTGATGCGCTTTAAGACTTCCAGCACCTCCTTCTCTGCAATATGTACACTCCTCAAGACATCACTATTTATTTGTCAAGTTCCCTAATATCCATGCTTTTCTCAATGAGAAATATTCATTTAGGATCTCACCCATCTCTTGTGGATTCGCACATAGATGACCTTGTTGATCCTTGAGAGATCCTACTTTCTCCCCAGTTACTCTTTTGCCCTTTATGTACTTGTAGAAGCTCTTTGGATTCTCCTTTGCCTTATCTGCCAAAACAATCTAGTGTCCTCTTTTTGCCCTCCTGATTTCTCTCTTAACTCTACTCTTACACCCTCTATACTTTAAGGAATCCACTTGATCCTAGCTGCCTATGCATGTCGTATGCCTTCTCCTCCTTGACCAGGGTCTCAATATCCCGAGTCATCCAGGGTTCCCTACTTCTGATGTGATGTCAGCGTTGGATTGGGGTAAGCACAGTAAGAAGTCTCACAACACCAGGTTAAAGTCCAACAGGTTTATTTGGTAGCACAAGCTTTCGGAGTGTCACTCCTTCTTCAGGTGAGTGAGGAGTTGTGTTCACAAACAAGGCATATATAGACACAAACTCAATTTACAAGATAATGGTTGGAATGCGAGTCTTTACAGGTAATCAAGTCTTAAAGATACAGACAATGTAAGTGGAGAGAGGGTTAAGCACAAGTTAAAGAGATATGTATTGTTTCCAGACAGGACAGTTAGTGAGATTTTGCAAGCCCAGGCAAGTCGTGGAGGTTATAGAGAGCGTGACATGAACCCAAATCCTGGTTGAGGCCATCCTCATGTGTGCAGAACTTGGCTATCAGTTTCTGCTCAGCGATTCTGCGTTGTCGTGTGTCATGAAGGCTGCCTTGGAGAATGCTTACGCGAAGATCAGAGGCTGAATGCCCGTGACCGCTGAAGTGTTCCCCGACAGGAAGAGAACACTCCTGCCTGGTAATTGTTGAGTGGTGTTCATTCATCCGTTGGCGTAGCGTCTGCATGGTCTCCCCAATGTACCATGCCTCGGGACATCCTTTCCTGCAGCGTATCAGGTAGATAACGTTGGCAGAGTTGCAAGAGTATGTAGCGTATACCTGGTGGATGGTGTTCTCACGTGAGATGATGGCATCCATGTTGATGATCCGGCATGTCTTGCAGAGCTTGCTGTGGCAGGGTTGTGTGGTGTGGTGGTCACTGTTCTCCTGAAAGCTGGGTAGTTTGCTACGGACAATGGTCTGTTTGAGGTTGTGCGGTTGTTTGAAGGCAAGAAGTGGGGGTGTGGGGATGGCCTTGGTGAGATGTTAGGCTTCATCGATGATATGTTGAAGGCACTGAAGAAGATGTCGTAGCTTCTCTGCTCCAGTGAAGTACTGGACAATGAAGGGTACTCTGTCTGCTGTGTCCCGTGTTTGTCGTCTGAGGAGGTTGGTGCGATTTTTAGCTGTGGCACATCGGAACTGTCGATCGCTGAGTCGAGCGCCATATCCTGTTCTTATGAGGGCATCTTTCAGCATCTGGAGGTGTCTGTTGCGATCCTCCTCATCTGAGCTGATCCTGTGTATTCGGAGGGCTTGTCCACAGGGATGGCTTCTTTAACGTGTTTAGGGTGGAAGCTGGAGAAGTGGAGCAGCGCGAGATTATCCGTGGGTTTGCGGTACAGTGAAGAGCTGAGGTGACCGTCCTTGATGGAGATGCGTGTGCCCAAGAATGCAAACGATTCCAGAGAGTAGTCCATGGTGAGTCTGATGGTGGGATGGAACTTGTTGATGTCATCATATAGTTGTTTCAGTGATTGTTCACCATGAGTCCAAAGGAAGAAAATGTCATCGATGTATCTAGTGTATAGCGTCGGTTGAAGGTCCTGTGCGGTGAAGAGGTCTTGTTCGAACCTGTGCATGAAGATGTTGGCATATTGAGGTGAGAATTTGGTCCCCATGGCACGACAACGCAGAATCGCTGAGCAGAAACTGATAGCCAAGTTCTGCACACCTGAGGACGGCCTCAATCGGGATCTTGGGTTGATGTCTCACTATTTGTAACCCCCACGACTTACCTGGGCTTGCAAAATCTCACTAACTGTCCTGACTGGAGACAATACACATCTCTTTAACTTGTGCTTAACCCTCTCTCCACTCACATTGGCTGTATCTTTAAGACTCGATTACCTGTAAAGACTCGCATTCCAACCATTATCTTGTAAATTGAGTGCGTGTCTGTATATGCCCTGTTTGCAAACACAACTCCTCACTCACCTGAAGGAGGAGTGACACTCCGAATGCTTGTGCTACCAAATAAACCTGTTGGACTTTAACCTGGTGGTGAGAGACTTACTGTCCCTACTTCTACCAGCCTTGCCTTTCACTCTATGAGGAATGTGCTTAAACTGAACCCTGGTTAACACACTTTTGAGAGCCTCCCACTTACCAGATGTCCCTTTGCCTTCCCACAGACTCCCCCAATTAACTGTTGAAAATTCCTGCCTGATACCGTCAAAATTGGAGAGAAGGAAATCACTTGGCAAAATGACATTACCAGCAAGGCAAAGGGTAGAACTCATCAAACAGCAAAGGCAGAAGTACACGGTAGCACAGTAGTTAGCACTGCTCCGTCACAGTGCCAGGGACCCGGGTTTGATTCCCAGCTTGGGGTCACTGTGCGTGTGGAGTTTACACGTTTTCCCCGTGTCTGCGTGGGTTTCGTCCAGGCGCTCCGGTTTCCTCCCACATTCTGAAATATGTATTGGTTAGGTGCATTGACCCAAACAGGCGCCGGATGTGGCAACTGGGGGAATTTCACAGTAACTTCATTGCAGTGTTGCTGTAAGCCTTACTTGTGACTAAATAAATAAACTTTAACTTTAAAGAACTAGGAAAATCAAGAACCAATGGTGGACTGAGAAAGTTAAGGAGCTGCAACTCCTCATCAACAAACACGACACTCACGGCTTCTTCAGTGCTGCCAAGGCAATATATGATCCCAACACCCTAGTCCTCAAACTGTTGCGGTGTAAGGACGGAACCCTTCTGAGAGAGAGAATATTTGAAAGAACTCCTAAACTGTGATACAATCATAGATGAGAATGTCATAGAATAGAATCCCTACAGCGCAAAATGAGGCCATTCAGCCCATCGGGTCCGCACTGACCACTGTGTTTGAGGAAATGCCTCAACTCCCAGAGGTGATCTTGGACTTTCACCAAGTGTGGGTGAAGTCGAAGCTGCCATTAAACACGTGAAGAATGAAAAAGCCGCAGGAGTGGACAGGATTCCAGTGATTTCCAAACTTGGAGAAGAAGAGATCATCCTTCATCTCCATCAACTGTTCCTTAAATTCTTGGAGAAAAAAAATCCCTACCGACCTCAATGATTCAAGAAAGGAGACAAAGCGGACTGTGAAATCTACCCCAGAATCGCTCTACTCTCCATCACTGGAAAGATCATAGCCCGAATCCTTGCTAGCCACCTTCTCCCAGTCTCTGAAGAAATTCTTGCAGGGAGCCTGCATGGCTTCTGACCAAACCGTGCAACAATGGACATAATTTTCACTGCTTGACAACTTCAAGAAAAATTCCAGGAGCAACATCAACCACTCTACATGGCCTTCATCGACCTGACCAGGGCTTTTGACCCAATCGGGAAGTGTAATGTGGACCTGTTAAAGGTCAGCTGTGCAGAAAAATTCATCAATATCCTCCGACTCCTCCATGACAAGATGTCGCCAACAGTCTTCACCAATGGAAATATGACAGGAACCTTTGAATACTGGAATCAAGCAGGGGTGCCCCCTCCCCCAACCCAACCTTTTCTACATATTCACCATCATCATTCTCCATCTTGTCAAGAACAAGCTTCCCAGTGAAGTAGACATCATTTAAAGAATGGATGGAAGGAAAACGTTTCAATCTCAACCGGCTGAAATCGAAGAAGAAAACGACACAGACACTGCTCGTGGAACTTCAGTATGCAGATGACATTGCCATGTCCACTCTTGTAGAATAAAATCTCCACGCCATGCTTGACACCTTTGCCGAAGCATACCGAATGGCAGTGAGTTCCAGTCACCCACCACCCTCTGTGTAAAAAACTTGCCTCATACATCTCCTTTAAACCTTGCCCCTCACACCTTAAACCTATGCCCTAGTAATTGACTCTTCCACCCTGGGAAAAAGCTTCTGACTATCCACTCTGTCCATGCCTCTCAATCTTGTAGACTTCTATCAGGTTGCCCCTCAACCTCCGTCGTTCCAGTGAAAACAAACCAAGTTTCTCCAACCTCCCCTCATAGCTAATGCCCTCCATACCAGGCAACATTCTGGTAAATCTTTTCTGTACCCTCTCCAAAGCCTCCACATCCTTCTGGTAGTGTGGTGATCAGAATTGAACACTATATTGCAAGTGCGGTCTAACTAAAGTTCTATAAAGCTGCAACATGACTTGCCAATTTTTAAACTCAATGCCCCAGCCGATGAAGGCAAGCATGCCGTATGCCTTCCTAACTACCTTCTCCACGTGTGTTGCCATTTTCCGTTACCTGGGTACACCTAGATTCCTGTGCCTATCAATACTCTTAAGGGTTCTGCCATTTACTGTACATTTCCCTTCACCTCTCATCTAAGGCTGATGCAGAGATCCATCATCATATCCAATCTGTGAGCACTCCCTTTGGACACCTAGGGACGAGTGTCTTCGACGATCATGACATCCATGCACATACTATTATCCTTGTGTACAAGGAGTCACCCTCATTGCTCAGAAACTTGGACTACATACTAATGCCACCTCAAGACCCTGGAGAGGTATCATCAACACTGTCTGAGATGGATTCTCCAATCAGCTGGGCGGGACAGGCATGTTAACATCAGCATTCTTGAAGGAGCGAAGAGCACTGACATCGAGGCCATGGCCATCTGAAACCAACCTGCAGCATGCTTAGGATGCCAGAGTCCTGACTGCCAAAGCAAATCATCTTCACCCACTCAAGGCAGGCTCCTGAACAAGAAGAGGACAAAGGAAGCACATCAGAGACACCCTGAAGGCTCACTTCAAGAAATGCAATGTAGATGTCAATGCCTGGGAGACCTTTGCTCAGAAGAAACCCACCTAGAGGAACCTCTTGTTTGAAGGGATACAATTCTTTGAGAATATCCAACAGCAAGAGGAGGCACAGAAAGGAAGCCCGAGAAAGGAATCCCAGTGATTTTGAGTCCAAGGGCCAATCCCACCTTCCAGAAACACCTGCAAAGTGTGCGGCCAGCAGTGCGGCTCTAGAATCGGGCTCATCAGCCATGCAAGGATCCACAGAGCCCATGAGCAGTGACAGTTATCAATGTCACCATAGCGTGTGGCTGACAGGGAGGAAGGCTAATGTGGACACAAAGTGTGTACAATATACAACAGATGTAATATACATAACTTGCATTTCTATAGGAACAGTTATGATTCGAGGCACTTCATAGCTGGGGTGGCACAGGGTCCGCACTGCTGCCTCACAGCGCCAGGGACCCAGGTTCAATTCCAGCCTCGGGTCACTGTCTGTGTGGAGTTTGCACATTCTCCCCATGTCTGCATGGTTTCCTCCGGGTGCTCCAGTTTCTTCCCACAGTCCAAAGATGTGCAGGTTAAGTTATTGGCCATGCTAAATTGACCCTAGAGTAAAGGGGATTAGCAGGCTAAATGAGCTTTATGGGAATAGGGTCTGGGTGGGATTGTGGTCGGTGCAGACTCGATGGGCCAAATGGCCTCCTTCTGTACTGTAGGGATTCTATGATTGCTGATAATGTAGTTTTGAAGTATAGTCAATGTTGTATTGTAGGGAAATGCAGCAACGAACATGCACAGAATAAGTGAGGGGAGTGGCCAGATGTCTGTTTTAATGGTGTTGGTTGAGGAATGGATGTTGGTGAGGACTCTGAAACTTTTCTTAAAGTGCAATCCAGTGAGAGTGGCAGTGCTATTTTAAGGTTAGCACTGTGCCCACTGAAGTGACAGCATAAATGATGTGCTCAGGTTTCTGCACTGGCACTTGAGAGCCCAAGTGCCAGTACTATCATTGAGTTAAGTCAATTTAAAACATATGTTAAAAGGAGAAACTGTTGCTTATACTCCGGATCAAGTGTGTGCATGAAGAAAGTTCAGTTGATGTAGTTTACATGGATTTTAGCAAATCTTTTGACAAGGTCCCACATGGGAGACTGATTGAAAAGGTTAAAGCACATGGAATTCAGGGAAACTTGGCAAGGTGGATCAGAAACTGGCTAAATAATAGGACACAAAGGGTAGTGGTGGTTTGAGTGACTGGAGGCTGGTGTCTAGTGGTGTACCACAAGGATCAGTACTGGGACCCTTATTGTTTGTTATATACATAAACAATATAGATGGAAATGTGGGAGTAGTGATGAGCAAGTTTCCAAACAACACCAAAATTGGTAGGGTGGTTAATAGTGAAAAAAATGGTTGTAGGCTACAGGAAGATATAGATGGGTTGGCCAGATGGGCAGAGAAGTGGCAGATGGTATTTAACTCTGAGAAGTGTGAGGTGATGCACTTTGGGAGAAGAAACAAGACAAGGGTGTATTTAATGAATGGCAGGACACTGGGAAGCTCAGAGGCACAGAAGGATCTTGGGGTCATTATTCACAGATCCCTGAAGTCAGCAGAGCATGCGAATAGGATAGTTAAGAAGGTATATGGGACACTTTGATCAGTCGTGGTATAGAGTATAAGAGCAAGGAGGCAATGTTGGAGTTGTACAGAGTGTTGATTAGGTCACAGCTAGAGTATTGTGTCACCTCACTATAGGAAGGACATGATAGCACTATAGGGGAGATTCATCAGGATGTTGTCTGGGATGGAGCATTTGAACAATAAGGAAAGGCTAGATAGGCTTGGATGGTTTTCTCTCGAGCGGAGAAGGCTGAGGGGGACATGGTTAAGGTGGATAAGATTATGGACAGGTGAATAGTGTGTAGCTGTTCCCCTTGGTTGAGAGGTCAATCATGAGGGGGGCAAAGTTTTAGGGTGAGGGGCAGGAGATTCAGAAGGGATTTGAGAAAAATTCTTTTCACTCAGAAGATTGTGGGAATGTGGAATGCACTGCCTGGGAAGGTAGTAGAGGCTGGAAATCATACAACCTTTAAAAAATATTTGGATGAGCACTTGAAATATCTTAATATTCAAAGTTATGGGATAAGTGTAGGAAAATGGCTTTGCGCACCTTTAGCGGTAGATACTGTCGGTGCAGACTTGATGGGCCGAACTGTACTGTATTACAAAGAAATAGAAGGACTAAGTAGATCAGCCCCTCGAGCTCACTCTGCCATTCAATAGGATCACGGCTGAATTTCAATCTCAGCTGCAAGAAGTTACAAGTATCTCCATGTGCCTCGATTGCCTCAGGATACACAAATCTATCAATCTCTGTATTAGAAACATAGAAAACTACAGCACAAAACAGGCCCTTCGGCCCCACAAGTTGTGCCGAACATATCCCTACCTTTTAGGCCTACCTATAACCCTCCATCCTATTAAGTCCCATGTACTCATCCAGGAGTCTCTTAAAAGACCCTATTGAGTTTGCCTCCACCACCACTGACGGCAGCCGATTCCACTCTCCCACCACCCTCTGTGTGAAAAACTTCCCCCTAACCTTTCCCCTGTACCTACCCCCCAGCACCTTAAACCTGTGTCCACTCGTAGCAGCCATTTCCACCCTGGGAAAAAGCCTCAGAGTCCACCCGATCTATGCCTCTCAACATCTTATATACCTCTGTTAGGTCTCCTCTCATCCTACGTCTCTCCAAGGAGAAAAGACCGATCTCCCTCAGCCTATCCTCATAAGGCATGGCACTCAATCCAGGCAACTTCCTTGTAAATCTCCTCTGCACCCTTTCAATCTTTTCTACATCCTTCCTGTAATGAGGCAACCAGAACTGAGCACAGTACTCCAAGTGGGGTCTGACAAGGGTCTTATATAGCTGCATCATTATCCCTGGACTCCTAAACTCAATCCCTCGATTGATAAAGGCCAGCACACCATACGCCTTCTTAACCACCTCCTCCACCTGCGGGGCCGATTTGAGAGTCCTATGGACCCGGACCCCAAGGTCCTTCTGATCCTCTACCGTACTAAGAGTCTTTCCCTTAATATTGTACTCCTTCATCCCATCCAACCTGCCAAAATGGACCACTACGCATTTATCTGGGTTGAAGTCCATCTGCCACTTCTCCGCCCAGTCTTGCATCCTATCTATGTCCCTCTGTAACTTCTGACATCCCTCCAGACTATCCACAACCCCACCAACCTTGGTGACGTCGGCAAATTTACCAACCCATCCCTCCACTTCCTCATCCAGGTCATTTATGAAAATAACGAACAGCAAGGGTCCCAGAACAGATCCCTGGGGCACACCACTGGTGACCGACCTCCAATTAGAAAAAGACCCATCTATACACACTCTCTGCCTCCTTTGGGCAAGCCAGTTCTGGATCCACAGGGCAGCAGCCCCTTGGATCCCATGCCCTCTCACTTTTGAGAAGCTTTGCATGGGGGACCTTATTGAACGCCTTGCTAAAATCCATATAAACCACATCTATCGCTTTCCCTTCATCAATGTGTTTAGTCACATTTTCGAAGAACTAAATAAACTAAATCATAATCCTGAATACAGGATGCCAAACCATCTAAATAAAGACATTTTTAATCTCCTCAGTCTGAAATGGTTGACCCCTTATCCTGAGACTGTCATCCCTAGCCCCTAGTTCTAGACTTCTCAGCCGGGGAAACATCTACCCTGTCAAGTCCCTTAGGAACTTATGTTTCAATAAAATCACTTCTCATTCTCCAAGTTCTGGGGAATTATAGGGACAGTCTACTCAATATCTTCCCAAAGGAAAATCCTCTCATTCCAGTAAATCTTTGAAGCATTTCCTGTGAGGAAAGTACACTTTTGTTTAGATAAACTGTACCCAGTATAATAGGTGTGGCCTTACCAAAGTCCAACCTAATTGCAGTAAGTTTTTTTTTATATACTCCAATTCATTTTTAACAAGGGCAACATACACTTGTTTTCCTAATTTCTTGCTGTACCTGCATGTCAAATTAGTGATTTGTGCAAAAAACAGTTTTCCACGGATACTAGTTTCTCACCTTTAAACCTTTTCCAAAAAATTATTTCACAGGGTGCGAGTGTTGCTGGCTAGGCCAGCATTTATTGTCCATTGCTAACTGCCCTTGAGAAGGTGATGATGAATTGCCTTCTTGAATTCCTCAGGGTAGTGTCTTAGGCTCAACCATCTGCAGCTGCTTCATGAGTGACTTTCCTTCAATTATAAGGCTAGAAGTGGCGATGTTCGCTGATGATTGCATAATGTTCAGCACTATTCGCGACGACTCAAATACTGAAGCAATCCACATTAAAATGCAGGAAGAGTTGGATAATGTCTAGGCTTGGATTGACAAATGCAAGTAACATTTGCACCACACACTTTCCAGGCAACAACTATCTCCGACAAGAGGGAATCAAACCATTGTCCCTTGACATTCAATGGCCGAAACCCCCATTATCAACAAGCTGTGGTGTAACATTGACCAGAAGCTGAAGTGAACCAGCCATATCAATTAACTGGCTACAAGAGCAGATCAGGCTAGGAATTCTGCAGCCAGTAACCCATCTCCTGACTCCCCAAAGCCTGTCCACTGTTTACAAGACACAATTCTGTTGTTGGCAGCTCCAACAACACTCAAGAAGCTCAATATCATTCAGGCTTTGATGTGCTAAAAATCAGGAAACTAGAGTAGCAAAATTATCCATATTTTCACAATGCTAAGCAGTAGCAAGGGTTATTGACTCACCACCACTAAATATGTAGTTGTAAGGTATTAAACCATTTAAAATATACTGGTTAATGTTTTTGGTAAAATAGTTGGGGAATTTGATACAAACATGCAACATATTTACTTGATAACACCATTAATTTCCAGGCTAATAGAAGTTATTAGGTCTTACATTTCAGGATTTCTTCCTTATAATGCAATCATTTTTTTACAAAATGATTTCTACCTAACCTTGTTTTGCCAGCTAAACAAATAAAGTTTTCTTCACAATCAAAGAACAATGATAACGACAACAGTGTTAGGAACAAAAGTTAGACTTTGGACATGGTAATTACTGGCTTTTACGTACAGCAGGAGTTTATAGTTGAAATATATGCATGACTTAACTGGAATGATTTCACTTTATGTTATTATTACTCATAAAATACAATCTGAATCTGAATACAGTATTCAGGGGAAAATGTTCAATTAACTAGGCAGAAAAACCACATGGAAAGTTAGCTATACATTAGGCACATTCCGCCTTGATACATTTTTCCAATCAATGCCATTAAGAGGTAAACACCAATAAAGCCAGTATACAAAAACAAAATGAATAACTTACCACTTTAAGAAGGCACAAGTTGTCCCGTAGAGATGCTAGAACACCAATAAAAGACACCACAAACATCAGAATTCCCAGCAAAATGAGAATTATAGCTGGAGCTAGAAAAGCACTTTGCAGCGTCTTGTATTTCTGCCGTTCAACTTCTGCATATATACCAATACACAGGATAAAGCCTCCGATCAACTGAAAAATAGGAAACAGTATCAGCACAAGTAAAATTGGACCAAAAAATCTTGTGTTGATTTCTATGGAGTTTTTTAATGTTTGTAGAAAGACCAACCCCATCGAAAAGTTTAATACCCCTCTTATATTCTGGGGCACTCTAAGCAAACCTTCCCTACACTCCAAAAAATCTGTAGGTTTTTTCAACATTTCTTTAACATACAAATGGTCACATGATTCCTGCACATGAACCAATACCTTTGTGGGGTGACACAATGGCACAGTGGTCAGCGCTGCTGCCTCACAGCGTCAGGGACACAGGTTCAATTCCCGGCTTTTGTCACTGTCTGTGCGGAGCCTGTACGTTCTTCTTGTGTCTGCATGGGTTTACTCCGGGTGCGCTGGTTTCCTCCCATAGTCTAAAAGGCGTGCTTGTTAGGTGTATTGGCCACGCTAAAATTCTCCCTCAGTGTAGCCAAACAGGCATTGGAGTGCGGCAGTGAGGGAATTTTCACAGTAACTTCATTGGTGTTAATATAAGTCTACTTCTTACTAACAAATAAACTTAACTTAATTTGAAGCCATGCAGTCATCCTACATGATGTGGAGATGCCGGCGTTGGACTGGGGTAAACACAGTAAGAAGTTTAACAACACCAGGTTAAAGTCCAACAGGTTTATTTGGTAGCAAAAGCCACACAAGCTTTCGAAGCTCTAAGCCCCTTCTTCAGGCGAGTGGGAATTCTGTTCACAAACAGAACTTATAAAGACACAGACTCAATTTACATGAATAATGGTTGGAATGCGAATACTTACAACTAATCCAGTCTTCTAATCTAACAACTAATCAATCCAGTCCCGAGGCATGGTACATTGGGGAAACTATGCAGACGCTGCGACAACGGATGAATGAACACCGCTCGACAATCACCAGGCAAGACTGTTCTCTTCCTGTTGGGGAGCACTTCAGCGGTCACGGGCATTCAGCCTCTGATATTCGGGTAAGCGTTCTCCAAGGCGGCCTTCGCGACACACGACAGCACAGAGTCGCTGAGCAGAAACTGATAGCCAAGTTCCGCACACACAAGGACGGCCTCAACCGGGATATTGGGTTCATGTCACACTATTTGTAACTCCCACAGTTGCGTGGACCTGCAGAGTTTCACTGGCTGTCTTGTCTGGAGACAATACACATCTTTTTAGCCTGTCTTGATGCTCTCTCCACTCCCATTGTTTTGTTTCTTAAAGACTGGATTAGTTGTAAGTATTCGCATTCCAACCATTATTCATGTAAATTGAGTCTGTGTCTTTATAAGTTCTGTTTGTGAACAGAATTCCCACTCACCTGAAGAAGGGGCTTAGAGCTTCGAAAGCTTGTGTGGCTTTTGCTACCAAATAAACCTGTTGGACTTTAACCTGGTGTTGTTAAACTTCTTACTGTCATCCTACATAGCAGCAGAATTTATGTAATTTGTTTGTTACGACACCTGCTATTCCAGAAGGTGGAACCTCTCAAACATTAACAAATACTGTATAGGCTTTGACTGTTCCAACTTATTTACAATTAATTAGCTGATTTATGGCAACAAGTGTATGGTGCCAATATTTTAATGTTCAAACAAAATTGCATAGAAGCTTTGAATTACCAGTAGAGAAAGCTGCCCGGGGTTCTCTACCATGGTTTACCACACGCCTACCTTCACTGGTCAAAATACACATTGGGATTCTTACAGTTCCATTTGTTATATGATTGGTCTCACTGATAATCCTGTGCCATTTGCTCACTGTGCAAGCTTGATGCTGAAGTAGGGCACACCAAAGACATCCTGAAGGATGATGGCTACCCAGATTATTTTGTGCTGTATATCACACAAATTCATGAATGGGCACAAGGCCATTACTTTTGGTTCAGTGCCCAATTTACCTCTGATTACCCTGGAAGGGCAAGGTATCTCAAGAATCTGAGCAACAGGTGAAGCTAGCTGTTTGACACTGCTACTATACAGTAGCAACACGTGGTATTCACCACTAACAGGATGCTGCCTTCAGGCCAAAAAGAGACACTGCCCACCACACAAATGAGAAATGTGGGGTATGAATTTCAGAGCCAGTGTGATGCGAGTTATATAGGCCGTACATCACAAAGACTGGCAAGTTTGTATCAAACGGCAAGTCCCAGCTACTGTTTGGGCAACGTACAGATCGTAACTAACCAGCCCACGCTTGCAAAATTTAAAACAGTGCCCAACATTGAATGTGGTTCTGCAATTGGGCAACATTTGCTAGATAATCCTCAGAGTGCTAAGAATTACACTGACAACCAATTTAAGATTGTCAGTCGGATACACAGTGTGATGCATTTGCATATACTGAAAGCAAGGACTTGCTCTTTGCAGACAGAAAAAAAACACATACATACTTCGCGCCTCATTCAGCTAAACAAATTGACAGCCACTCACTAATTCATTCCCCAGGGCAATGCTTTGACCAATCAGAGTCAAGCTGCCTGATTTAAATTTCAAACACTGTTTGGCAGTTATCTGTCAGTCATTGTCAACTGGTGCATTTTCCCATGGCAATGTCAATATATCAGCATTTATTTCTCATACTGTACAGGTTGTTGTTTTCTCCTTATATTGGCATTCCTGTGGAGTGTCCTGATGAATGAGGTTGAAAAGCTTCGACATGTTTCTTTTTTTCAGCAATGCTCTGTACTGCCAAACGACGGAATAATTTACAATTAAATTACTTTGCTTTTTTGAGTTTTTCTCTTGGTCTTTCTTTTCAGTTAGCAGGACACCTGCTCTAGGCACATCTTTTCTTCCTTTTCTTGCTCCATCGCCATTCCTGGAATTCTTCTGTTCTGTCATTCAATCTCTCCTGATTTTCAACCTATCACAGGCTTTCTTTCTGTCCTTGCCCCACCCATCTCTCTGATTAAATCCCACTACATTTCAACCCTTTCCCAGTTCTGATGGAATATCATAGACCTGAAATATTAACACTGTTTCTCTCCACAGAAAACCTGCTAAGTAGTTCCAGTGTTTTCTATTTTTATTTCAGACTTCCAGTGTCCATAGCATTCTGCTTTATAATTAATTAGCAACAACTTAATTTATTTTTAACTTTAATATAGAAAAAAATCCGAATGCAATTTAGAGATGCATGAAAAAATAGAAAGTGGACAAGGGAAAGTTGGAGGGGTAGTGAAAGAATTAAGTTGGAGGTGTGCCTTAAGAGGCGGAGGAATATGGAATCATGCAAGGAGCATGAAGTCCAAGAGACTGTAGCAAAACTATCAGTGATGGGTGAAGAGAAGGAGTGCACAAGAACCTTTGAAGTCACTAGAATTCAGGTACCTAGGATTGGGTTGCAGTCCTGAGAAATTATTTTTAAAATGGGAAGGCCAAAAAGCAATTAAACAGGAATCATGAGAATTTTAAATTTAGGGTGTTGGGGATTTAAAAAGCCAACAGGGATGGGGTGAAGGATAAGCAGAATTTGGTGCTCATTAGAATATGGGCAGCGGAGTTGTGGCTGATTTTATGGAGGATGGAGGTTGGGAGTCTGGTCAGGAATAGTTGAGTCAGTAAAATGGAGAGTCCATCAGAAACTTTGTTTCAGATTGAAGGTTTTATTTTTTTCAAACATTACAGTCTCCTTAGTTAAGTCACAACGTTCTTAACATTTGTTTTTGAAAGAACCAGTTTTTTAGTATCAAATGACTAAATTTCTGCTTGCCCTTGATCCTGCAAATCAATCAAGGTCTTAATTACTTTAAAAATGTAAGCCAAAACTGCCATGACATTGCTCGCTATGGATCTAGGTGTGCATCTGAGGCTGAAGTCAGTGCATCTTTCATCATATTGGCAAACAATTTGTGCTTTTGTTTAGAGAACAAATTTCATTTTGAGACATTCTCAAATTAATTACACAGGCTTTCACTAGTACCCATATTGATATAAAATTCAAACAATCATAACTAATCAGAAATCCATTTACTATGTATATAAATCTAATCTTCGAGAAATAATATTTTGAGCAAAAAAGATGGTCCACTGCCCAGTATGCAGTACCATATTAATACCCCAATATGATTCAAAATATAACAACAAATGACACTGACCAGTTGGGATAAACTACCTGTTTTGCACTGTAAAGTTCCAACTACTTTCAGTGTCAGCATATATGCTCTAGATGAGCCTCCTCCGACCTTTATTCATCACACATTCTTCTATTCCCTTTGTCCTCCAAGCACTTATCCACATTCGCTATAATTTGATATTTACTTGAACCATAGAATCCATTGAATCCACAGAAAGAGGCCATTCAGCCCATTGAGTTCACGGAGGAAGAAAGATCCAGCTGACTATGGTCAGCACCTTGACCTTCGAGGGCAATTAGAGATAGGCAACAAATGCTGGCCTTATTGCCAGCAGGAAAGAATAAAGATAAAGCACAAATACTAAAAAAGTAATCCAGCTGTGGAAGAAGTACAATGGTGTTCAGTTTACATTTAAATATTTTCACACTGAATTTCATGTCACAATAAGGTTGACTAACAGAAATGTTACTTTCTTGTCGGGAATCAGTGACTTAAGTCCAAGAAAATCAGCACCAATGCATCTCCAAGTTCAAGTATTTCTGGGATGTGGAGTCTGCTACAAAAAGCAACAAAACTGGACACAACTATTGACTTGTCCCACAGAGCAGCAGATTACACTGTTCTACATTTCAACACAAATCAGATTTATTACAATGACATGGATGATTTAATGTTGGACAGTTTTGTCAGTTTAAAATAATTCCTTCCTGGAAACACATTAAATAGCAATTAATTAGAACATTACTGTACTTAAAAAGTCTACCTTTTTATTTTCCAAACATACATGCAATGAGATATGCTTTCAATATACTGCAAAGTTTTAAAGAACACATTGCAAATTTTTTGCCCAGTTCTCTCCTGAGTCCATGCCCAGCAACACACACACTTGATCCAATTCATCACTCTTCACATGAATCTAATCAGCTACTGTCAGCAGACTTCAGTCATGTAAGTCACCACATCCATAATAAATCCTATTCTTGGCAGTCATCTATATAAACACACTTTGCAGCAAAGTTTACTCAACAGCAGCCAAAAATGAAACCCTTCCTGATATATGCGAAGATGTGCAGGTTAGGTTGATTGGCCATGCTAAATTGTCCCTTAGTGTCAGGGGGATTAACAAGAGTGAATAAGTGGAGTTACGAGGATAGGCCTCACGTGGGATTGTTGCACAGACTTGATGGGCTGAATGATCTCCTTCAGCACTGCAGGGATTCTATGATTCTATATGCCTCCCTAGCTTGGGGCATGGGAATCAATGTTTCAATGCCTGTCCAAATAAGATGGCATGTTCAGCACAGAACCAGGAATTAACTCCAGAATCCTCCTGACCTGCAGATCAAAGCTACTAAACCAAAGAAGCCAGACAATCAGGCCAAGTCATTGAAACGGGTAATCGGGGAAAAAATCTGGGACACTTTGTCAAGACTTTAACTCGATCAATACTTAATCCAGAAATTGTCAGGAGATGATGTCGTAGCTTCTCCGCTCCGGGCAAGTAATATATTGGCCTTGGAGGGAGTGCAGAGAAGGTTCACCAGGTTGATATCAGAGATGAGGGGTGTTGATTATGAGGAGAGACTGAGCAGATTGGGTTTGTATTCGTTGGAATTTAGAAGGCTGAGGGGGGATCTTATAGAGACCTATAAGATAATGAAGGGGCTGGATAGGGTAGAGATGGAGAGATTCTTTCCACTTAGCAACGAAACTAGAACTAGAGGGCACAGCCTCAAAATAAAGGGGGGTCAGTTTAGGACAGAGTTGAGGAGGAACTTCTTCTCTCAGAGGGCGGTGAATCTCTGGAATTCTCTGCCCACTGAAGTGGTGGAGGCTACCTCGTTGAATATGTTTAAATCACGGATAGATGGATTCCTGATCGGTAAGGGAATTAGGGGTTATAGGGATCAGGTGGGTAAGTGGAACTGATCCCCTTCAGATCAGCCATGATCTTATTGAATGGTGGGGCAGGCTCGAGGGGCTAGATGGCCTGCTCCTATTTCTTATGTTCTTAAGTACTGGACGACGAAGGGTACTTTGTCCGCCATGTCCTGTGTTTGTCTTCTGAGGAGGTCGGTGCGGTTTTTCGCTGTGGCACGTCGGAACTGTCGATCGATGAGTCAAGCGCCATATCCTATTCTTATGAGGGCGTCTTTCAGCGTCTGTAGCGATCCTTCTCATCTGAGCAGATCCTATGTATATGGAGGGCTTGTCCGTAGGGGATGGCTTCTTTAACATGTTTAGGATGGAAGCTGGAGAAGTGGAGCATTGTGAGGCTATCCGTGGGCTTGCAATACAGTGAAGTGCTGAGGTGACCATCCTTAATGGAGATGTGTGTGTCCATTGTCATCAAACCAGCAGACAAAGGAGGAGCCACTGTCATATTGAACAGAACAGATTACTGCAAAGTGTACCGACAACTGAACAACCAGGAACACTACAGACTGTTACCCGCAGATCCGACCAAAGAACACACCCGTTAACTCAACAGACTGATCAAGATCTTTGATCCGGACCTTCAGAGCACCCTCCGTGCTCTCATCCCACATACGTTGAATGTGGGAGATCTCTACTGCCTCCCGAAGATACACAAGGCCAACACACCCGGCTGCCTCATCATATCAGGCAATGGGACCTGTGTGAGAACCTCTCCGACTACATCGAGGGCATCCTGAAACCCATTGTACAAAGAACCCCTAGCTTCTGTCACGACACTACAGACTTCCTACAGAAACTCAGCACACGTGGAGCAGTTGAACCAGGAGCACTCCTCGTCACAATGGATGTCTCAGCACTCTACACCAGCATCCCCCACGACGATGGCATTGCTACAACTGCCTCAGTACTCCTCGCCGACAACTGCCAATCTCCAGATGCAATTCTACAACTCATCCGCTTCATCCTGGATCACAACATCTTCACCTAGACTCACGGAACAGCCATGGGGACCAAATTTGCACCTCAATATGCCAACATCTTCATGCACAGGTTCGAACAAGAGCTCTTCACCGCACAGGACCTTCAACCGACGCTATACACTAGATACATTAATGACATTTTCTTCCTTTGGACTCAAGGCGAACAATCACTGAAACAACTATATGATGACATCAACAAGTTCCATCCCACCATCAGACTCACCATGGACTACTCTCTGGAATCGGCTGCATTCTTGGAGACACGCATCTCCATCAAGGACAGTCACCTCAGCACTTCACTGTACCGCAAGCCCATGGATAACCTCACGATGCTCCACTTCTCCAGCTTCCACGTTAAAGAAGCCATCCCCTACGGACAAGCAGTCCGTATACACAGGATCTGCTCAGATGAGGAGGATCGCAACAGACACCTACAAATGCTGAAAGATGCCCTCATAAGAATAGGATATGGTGCTTGACTCATCAATCGACAGTTCCGACGTGCCACAGCGAAAAACCGCACCGACCTCATCCGAAGACAAACATATAACACAGCGGACAGAGTACCCTTCGTCGTCCAGTACTTCCCTAGAGCCGAGAAGCTACGACATCTTTTCCGGAGCCTTCAACATGTCATCGATGAAGACGAACATCTCGCCAAGGCCATCCCCACACCCCCACTTCTTGCCTTCAAACAACTGCACAACCTCAAACAGACCATTGTCCGTAGCAAACTACCCAGCTTTCAGGAGAACAGTGACCATGACACCACACAACCCTGCCACAGCAAGCTCTGCAAGACGTGCCGGATCATCAACACGGATGCCATCATCTCACGTGAGAACACCATCCACCAGGTATACGCTACATACTCTTGCAACTCGGCCAACGTTGTCTACCTGATATACTGCAGGAAAGGATGTCCCGAGGTATGGTACATTCGGGAGACCATGCAGACGCTACGACAACGGATGAATGAACACCGCTCAACAATCACCAGGCAGGAGTGTTCTCTTCCTGTCGGGGAACACTTCAGCGGTCACGGCATTCAGCCTCTGATCTTCGCGTAAGTGTTCTCCAAGGCGGCCTTCACGACACACGACAACGCAGAATCACTGAGCAGAAACTGATTTGATGTGGAGATGCCGGCGTTGGACTGGGGTAACCACAGTAAGAAGTTTAACAACACCAGGTTAAAGTCCAACAAACACCTCCAGACGCTGAAAGATGCCCTCATAAGAACAGGATATGGCGCTAGACTCATTGATCAACAGTTCCAACGTGCCACAGCGAAAAACTGCACCGACCTCCTCAGAAGACAAACACGGGACACAGTGGACAGAGTACCCTTCGTTGTCCAGTACTTCCCCGAAGCGGAGAAGCTACGGCATCTCCTCCGGAGCCTTCAACATGTCATTGATGAAGACGAACATCTCGCCAAGGCCATCCCCACACCCCCACTTCTTGCCTTCAAACAACCGCACAACCTCAAACAGACCATTGTCCGCAGCAAACTACCCAGCCTTCAGGAGAACAGTGACCATGACACCACACAACCCTGCCACAGCAACCTCTGCAAGACGTGCCGGATCATCGACACAGATGCCATCATCTCACGTGAGAACACCATCCACCAGGTACACGGTACATACTCTTGCAATTCGGCCAACGTTGTCTACCTGATACGCTGCAAGAAAGGATGTCCCGAGGCATGGTACATTGGGGAAACTATGCAGACGCTGCGACAACGGATGAATGAACACCGCTCGACAATCACCAGGCAAGACTGTTCTCTTCCTGTTGGGGAGCACTTCAGCGGTCACGGGCATTCGGCCTCTGATATTCGGGTAAGCGTTCTCCAAGGCGGCCTTCGCGACACACGACAGCGCAGAGTCGCTGAGCAGAAACTGATAGCCAAGTTCCGCACACACGAGGACGGCCTCAACTGGGATATTGGGTTCATGTCACACTATTTGTAACTCCCACAGTTGCGTGGACCTGCAGAGTTTCACTGGCTGTCTTGTCTGGAGACAATACACATCTTTTTAGCCTGTCTTGATGCTCTCTCCACTCACATTGTTTCGTTTCTTAAAGACTTGATTAGTTGTAAGTATTCGCATTCCAACCATTATTCATGTAAATTGAGTCTGTGTCTTTATAAGCTCTGTTTGTGAACAGAATTCCCACTCACCTGAAGAAGGGGCTAAGAGCTCCGAAAGCTTGTGTGGCTTTTGCTACCAAATAAACCTGTTGGACTTTAACCTGGTGTTGTTAAACTTCTTACAGAAACTGATAGCCAAGTTCCGCACACATGAGGACGGCCTCAACCGGGATCTTGGGTTCAAGTCACACTATCTGTAACCCCCACGACTTGTCTGGGCTTGCAAAATCTCACTAACTGTCCTGGCTGGAGACAATACACATCTCTTTAACTTGTGCTTAACCCTCTCTCCACTTACATTGCCTGTACCTTTGAGACTTGATTATCGGTAAAGACTCGCATTCCAACCATTATCTTGTAAATTGAGTTTGTGTCTATATATGCCTTGTTTGTGAACACAACTCCTCACTCACCTGAAGGAGGAGCGAGACTCCGAAAGCTTGTGCTGCCAAATAAACCTGTTGGACTTTAACCTGGTGTTGTGAGACTTCTTACTGTGTTTATTCCAGTTCAACGCCGGCATCTCCACATCATGTTTTATCTTATATAGGGCTTTCGCTTTTTCACTTTAATACAAAGTTCCGCATTCACTGTGCGAGAGAACCCAGCTGTAACAACTTCTACTGTCTGCATCGTTTAGGTAACGCTGCCACAGTTATGGGCGGCACGATAGCACAGTGGTTAGCACTGCTACTTCACAGCGCCAGGGACCCAGGTTCGATTCCGGGCTTGGGTCTGTGCAGAGTTTGCAAGTTCTTCCCATGTCTGCGTGGGTTTCCTCCGGGTGCTCCGGTTTCCTCCCACATTCTGAAAGACGTGCTGGTTAGATGTGGTTAGGCGCCAGACTGTGGTGAATAGGGGAATTTCACAGTAACTTCATTGCAGTATTAATGTAAGCCTTACTGGTGACTAATAAGTAAACTTTACTTTACAGTCCCAGATGATCATAGGCTGCTCTCCCCGTAGATGGGGGAGAGCTGGCAGGTAGTAATTTAACCGGAGGATAACCACACCTCAGGCGAGGGGCAAAGCTCATCAGACCTTCATGAATGACCTCAGCTGGTATGGGAATGGAATCTGCACAGTTTACAAATGGAATAAACATGGGAAATATGTTTTACAGTTAAAAAGGTCCCAAAACTGTATAATTGCACACTTCACAAAGGTGAGCACAAGATAGGTTTCTAGCAGACCACAAGTAGTGGCAATAAGATAAATGAGTATTGATGGTTAGGGTCACAAGTAGAGCACTTCAGATTTTTAACTTTGATTTGATTTATTATTGTCACATGTATTAGTATTCAAGGCTTCTGTACAAAGTTGTTCCCAGATGTAGCTGCAGTACTGGGCCTGCCCTGTGGAATACAGCAAGATTGGGAGAATGAGCAATAGCCTCCCAGAGGATTAGAAGCTGCAGCTGGATGAAGGAGGAGGGAGCAAAATAGGGTTCTCAGTAGGAAGCCATATCTGCAAGAGTATTCAGGGAGCAGATCTGCTATCTGAACCTCAGCAAGGAACAATGTGAAATAACAGTGTTTCAATAAGGACATCCTCACTGAAATCTGCCACCTACGGCAGTCACAACTACAACCTCAGAACAAGGACCACGTCGCCAGTGGCTATGAAGTGACAATGGTGATATCCAGTCGGTTCCTTCACTTGGGCAAGTGCAGATTAATTAAAGGAAAGCCAACACAAATTTGTTAAAGGCAAATTGTGATTACCTAATTCAACTGAGTTTTTTGACGAGGTAATCGAGGGTTGGTGAGCGAATTGAGGTATATAAAAACTTCCAAAGGGCATTTGATAAAGTGCCATATGACATGCTTGTCAGCAAAACTGAACCCCATTGAATAAAAGGGACAGTGGCAGCATAAATGAAAAATTGGTTAAATGTTAGGAAGAGAGAGTATTGGAATTTTTTTCTGGACTTGAGGAAGATATATGGTGGGGTTGCAGAGTGATTGGTAAGGCCACAATTTTCTTAATATATAGTAATGTCGTTAACTTGGTTGTACAGGGCACAATTTTAAAATCTGCAGAAGATATGAATTATGAGGATGGTCATAGATTTCAAGAAGACATAGTTAGACTGTGGAATCGCAGGCAAGTACCAGATGAAATTTAATGCAGAGAAGTGATATATTTTGGCGGGAAAAACAAGGACAGGGAGAAGAGAGATCTTGGTATAGCGCACAAATAGTTTAAGATGGAAGGCAGGACAAGAAAGGGTTAATAAGGAAAATGGGACCCTAGGCTTTATGAATAAGTGCATAGAATACAAAAGCAAGGAGGTTACCATGACCATTTCTAAAATACTGGTTCAGCCTCAACTTGCTTGTGTCTAGGTAGATGAATCATGATTTCAGCATGTCAATGTTCTACTCTTCATATTTCTTGTGGCAATATGGCTCTCATTTTATGCATGCTGCACACAGTATAGAGTACAGAGTTAGAGCCATAGGATCACAAAAGCATTGCAGCACAGAACAAGGCCATTTGTTTGTGCTGTTAATCCCACGCCACACCCTTTCCTTCTTTAAAAGCCATAATTGTATCTGCAACCACAATCTTTCCAGACAGTGTATTATATATAACTACTTTTTGCATAACCATAGTCCCAGGGCGGGCTGCACACAAATCAGCTCCTTTAAATCCCTGGACATGCGTAACAGCATGAAAACAATTTGAAGGGCTGCGCACCTAAAACAAAGTAAGGAGTCTAACAACACCAGGTTAAAGCCCAACTGGTTTATTTGGTAGCAAACGCCACTAGCTTTCGGAGCGCTGCTCCTTCGTCAGATGGAGTGGAAATCTGCTTGAGCGCCTGGGTGGGATTGTGGTCGGTGCAGACGTGATGGGCCGAATGGCCTCCTTCTACACTGTAGGGATTCTGGGGATTCTTTACAGCCAGTTTTTAAAGTATCACTGTCTTTGTGTAGGACTAATTTGCCCTCAGCAAACTCCCACAAAAACAATGTGATGATGACTAATTAGTCCACATTTTGCAATGTTGATTGAGGGATAAATATTGGCCGGAACAACTCCCCTGTTCTTCTCCGAAATAGTATCATGGGATCTTTTACACCCACTCAAGCAGGTACCTGATGAAAAATCATCAACGTTAACTTTCTTTCTCACTCCACAGATGTTTCCAGACCTGCTGAGTATTTCAAACATTTCTGTTTTTATTTCAGATTTTCAGTATTTTGCTTTGGTAGCAACACCACTTTACATTAATATTGTCCTCATCCAGACAGAAATTTTCCTGGAGCTAGCTTTAATAGTTCACATTCACACTGTCCAGACATTAGGGGTGTGCATGGATGGAATGTAGTCACGTCAGATGTTGACGCTGCTAAAAAAATATGCCTAACAGATCAAATCATAGAAAGAATCATTGAAACCCTACAGTGCAGAAAGAGGCCATTCGGACCATCGAGTCTGCACCGACCACAATCCCACCCCGGCCCTACCCCCTTATCCCTACATATTTACCTGCTAATCCCTCTAACCTACGCATCTCAGGACACTAAGGGGCAATTTTAGCATGGCCAATCAACCTAACCCGCACATCTTTGGACTGTGGGAGGAAACAGGAGCACCCGGAGGAAACCCACACAGACACGAGGAGAATGTGCAAACTCCACACAGGCAGTGACCCAAGTCGGGAATCGAACCCAGGTCCCTGGAGCTGTGAAGCAGCAGTGCTAACCACTGTGCTACCGTGCCACCCCAGACTGATATCAAGTGATGGCGAGGGTATCAAAGGACATAGGACAAAGGTAGGTAAATGGAGATGAAGTACAGATCAGCCATGGTCCAATTGAATGGTAGAGCAGGCTCAATTACTCTTGTTTTGTTATTCTTGGGGTGGCACGGTAGCACAGTGGTTAGCACTGCTGCCTCACAGTACCTAGCACTGCTGCCTCACAGCGCCAGAGACACGGGTTCAATTCCCGGCTTGGGTCACTGTCTGTGTGGAATTCTCTGTGTCTGCGTGGGTTTCCTCCGGGTGCTCCGGTTTCCTCCCACATTCTGAAAGACGTGCTGGTTAGGTGCATTGACCCGAACAGGCGCCAGACTGTGGCGACTAGGGGAATTTCACAGTAACTTCATTGCAGTGTTAATGTAAGCCATACTGTGACTAATAAATAAACTTTTAAAAAACTTTTTCTATGTGCCATTCAGCGGGAAAGACATAGGATTACACAGGATAGATAGCACAGACGCAGGCCATTTAGTCCAACCAGTCCATGTTTTAAAAATCCGTTCATGGGATGTGGGCATCACTGGCTGGGTTAACAGGCAAGGACAGCAGATTTTCTTCCATATAGGACGTTAGTGAACCAGATAGGTTTTTACAACAATGGTCATTCCAACCCACCTACTATGGCAAAGTCTGCAAGGCATAACAAGCTACAAGATGAAGGCATGTTGAATCGCCAGCACCAATACATCTCTCCCTGATGAGCTCAACGCATTCTATGCCCATTTTGAGCAAGAGGTCAGCGAGAGCACACCCTCCACACCATCGGATGAACTTGTCTCCGAGGTCACCACTGCAGGTGTCAGAGCAGCCTTCCCGAAGGTCAATCCACGGAAAGCGACTGGCCTGGATGGGGTACCCGGATGAGTACTCAGATTCTGCGTGGATCAGCTGGCAGTTGTAATCACAGACATCTTCAACCTCTCTTTATAACAATCTGAGGTCCCTATCTGCTTCAAGAAGACGACCATCATCCCGATACCAAAGAAAAGCCAAGCAGCGTGCCTTAATGACTATTATCTGGTGGCTCTGACATCCATCATTATGAAGTGCTTCAAAAGGTTAGTCATGGCACAAGTCATTTCTGGCTTCCCAGATTGCCTGGATCCATTACAGTTTGCCTATCGCCACCACAGGTCCACAGCAGACTCCATCTCCTTGGCCCTGCACTCAACCCTGGAACAACTGGATAACAAGGACACATATGCCAGACTCCTATTTATTGACAACAGCTCAGCCTTCAACACCATTATTCCCACGAAACTCATCTCCAAACTCCATGGCCTGGGGTTCGACTCCTCCTCCTGCGACCGGTTCCTAGACCTCCATCAGTCAGGATTGATAAAAACAATACCTCCACGATCATCCTCAATACCAGTGCTCCACAAGGCTGTGTCCTCAGCCCGTTACTATACTACACCTATAACAGTGTGGCCAAATTCCTCTCCAACTCTATTTTCAAGATTGCTGATGACACCTCTGTAGTGGGTCGGATCTCAATCAATGATGAGGCAGAATACAGGAATGAGATAGAGAATCTGGTGAACTGGTGCGACAACGACAATCTCTCCCTCAATGTCAACAAAACAAAGGAAATAGTCATCAAGTTCAGGAAGCGTAATGGAGGACATGCCCCTGTCTACATCAACAGAGTTGAAGTGGAAACGGTCGACAGCTTCAAGTTTCTAGGTATCCAGATCAACAACCTGTCCTGGTCCCTCCACGCCAACGCTATAGTTAAGAAAGCCCACTAGCACCTCTACTTTCTCAGGAAACTTGACATGTCTGCTAACTCTCACCAACTTTTACAGATGCACCATAGAAAGTATTCTTTCTTGCTCAGTGCAAGATCGCCAGAAACTGCAAAGGGTCGTGAACGAAGCCTAGTCCATCACACAAACTAGCCTCGCATCCATTGACTCTGTCTATACTCCCGCTGCCTCAGAAAAGCAGCCAGAATAATCAAGGACCCCATGCAGCCCGGGCATATCCTCTTCAACCTTGTTCCATTAGGAAAAAGATACAAAAGTCAGGTCGTGTACCAACTGACTGAAAAACAGCTTCTTCCCTGCTGCCATCAAACTTTTGAATGGGCCTATCTCGTATTAAGTTGATCTTTCTCAGCACCCTAGCTATAACTGTAACACTACATTCTGCACTCTTTCCTTCTCTATGTATGGTATGCTTTGTATAACGCACAAGAAACAATACTTTTCACTTTATATTAATGCATGTGACAATAATAACTCAAATCAAATGTGTGTGTGGTGGGATTTGAATGAATCATTGAATGAAGTATTACCCTGGGTCTCTGCATTACTAAGCTTGTGAAAATAGCACGGCACTACCATCTCTATGTTTATGCTCCACTTGAGCCTCCTTCGCTAAATCTATCATTTTTCCCTTTTCCTCCTCTCTCATGTGCTTGTCTAACTTCTAATTAAATGGATCTATGCCATTCACTTCAACCATATTCTGTGGTAGGGAGTTCCACATTCTCACTTGTGTCTGGAGAAGATTCTTCTGAATTCGTATCGATTTCTTGGTGACTACTTTATATTGATGGCCTTGAGTTGTGCTCTTCTCCAAAGAGAAGCCTTCTCTCTACATCCAAAAACTTTCAGTGTCTTAAGATCTTTATTAGATCACCCCTTAGCCATTTTTTTCAGACCACCCAGCCTGTCAATCCTTTCCTGATACATATATACAAATTTATGGTATCCTTGCAAATCTTCTATGCATCCTCTCCAGTGCCTCTACCCTTCTTATAATATGAGTAAGAGTAGACAGGAGTGGGGACTAATTTGCTATCTCTCAAAGGGCAAATAGCTTCCTTCTATGCCAGAACATTCTATGATTTTTCACAGTATATATTTTGTGTGCTGTCAGAAGAAATGGTACAGGCCAGGACACAGGGTTCATATAAGCACAGCTGGATACTTTAACAAAAGCTTGGTATGCATTGTTAATTTGAAAGAATGAAATCAAAAGATCTTCGTCATCCAAACATTCTGCTATACGTGTCTATTTGCTTACATCAACATCTGCATTCAAACTGATAGCTATCATTTGTTTCCCTTTCAAATTATCTATATCCTTTCTCACTCTCGTACATGGCACATCAACTCTGTACCCTTTTCTAGCATAACCATACCTTTATAAAGATCGTCCTAGCTGATTACCCATCCCATTATGTTCCCTATGCTGGCACCTGGGAGGGACCACACCATTTGATCTTGGAAATGACTTACAAATGGGAGTTCTCGTTTGTTCTTGCTCTCACTGTGTGGCAAAGCACTTTCTTTCCTCTGCTGTACTTCTCCATCCTATTAAACAATGGGGTGATATCTTTTGCAGTATACACCCCAAAAATGCTTCTTCCTCCTGTACATTACAGGATGCTAGCAGCTGGGCCTTGAGTTCAGTGATCATCTACTCAACCTTAAGACATATCCTGCATACATGCTGTCCTGGGAAAGTCATAGAACATATAGAACATAGAACAGTACAGCACAGAACAGGCCCTTCGGCCCACGATGTTGTGCCGAGCTTTATCTGAAACCAAGATCAAGCTATCCCACTCCCTATCATCCTGGTGTGCTCCATGTGCCTATCCAATAACCGCTTAAATGTTCCATGGATTCTGTGGCAGCATGGTGGCACAGTGATTAGCACTGCTGGCTCACAGTGTCAGGGATCCAGGTTTGATTCCCGGCTTGGGTCACTGTCTATACAGAGTCTGTATATTCTCCCCGTGTCTGCGTGGGTTTCCTCCGGGTGCTCTGGTTTTCTCACACAGTCCGAAAGACATGCTGGTTTGGTGAATTGGCCATGCTAAATTCTCCCTCAGTGAACGTGAATAGGCGCCGGTGTGAGACAATTAGGGGATTTTCACAGTAACTTCATTGCAGAGTTAATGTAAGCCTACTTAAGAAATAAATGGCAGTTATCATTCCTATCCCAAGTGGATAGAGCTGTGAAGAAGGCCTATAGTGTGTTAGCTTTTATTAACAGGGGGTTGGAGTTTAAGAGCCGTGGGGTTATGCTGCAACTGTACAGGACCTTGGTGAGACCACATTTGGAATATTGTGTGCAGTTCTGGTCACCTCAATATAAGAAGGATGTGGAAGCGCTGGAAAGAGTGCAGAGGAGATTTACCAGGATGCTGCCTGGTTTGGAGGGTAGGTCTTATGAGGAAAGGTTGAGGGAGCTAGGGCTGTTCTCTCTGGACCGGAGGAGGCTGAGGGGAGACTTAATAGAGGTTTATAAAATGATGAAGGGGATAGATAGAGTGAACGTTCAAAGACTATTTCCTCGGGTGGATGGAGCTATTACAAGGGGGTATAACTATAGGGCTCGTGGTGGGAGATACAGGAAGGATATCAGAGGTAGGTTCTTTACGCAGAGAGTGGTTGGGGTGTGGAATGGACTGCCTGCAGTAATAGTGGAGTCAGACACTTTAGGAACATTTAAGCGGTTATTGGATAGGCACATGGAGCACACCAGGATGATAGGGAGTGGGATAGCTTGATCTTGGTTTCAGATAAAGCTCGGCACAACATCGTGGGCCGAAGGGCCTGTTCTGTGCTGTACTGTTCTATGTTCTATTCTGACAAATATAATTAATTCTCCTTTGTTAGCGATTGAGTCTTTGTGATTTTGTTAATAAGTAATTCATTTATCTTTAATCCTTTGTTTATTGTAATATAAAAAAAGTTTCCTTTTTCTTTGATATCATCGAATAGGATCCTCTACAGTGCAGGAGGTTATTAGACTTATCAGGCATCGACTCTCTGACAGAACATCTTAGCCAAGCCCACCCCCTGCCCTATCCCTGTAACCCTACATATTTTCCCCACTAATCCCCTAACCTACACATCTTGGGATACTAAGGAACAATGTATCATGGCCAATCCACCAAACCTGCACATCTTTGGAGTGTGGGAGGAAACCGGAGCACCCAGAGGAAACCCATGCAGACACGGGGAGAACATGCAAACTCTACACAGTCACCCAAGGCCGGACTTGAACCTGGGTCCCTGGCACTGTGAACAAAACAATCTAGCAAAGAACCATTGATGCTTGCCCTCACTGCTGGCATCTTACAATCACAAAATACTTTAAAACTAATGTAGGCTCATTATGTAATTTGAGACACTAGGGTTTTAGGGAATAAATCCAGCACGCAATTCAGCTAGTCTTACATCTCTGCAAAAACTGCTCTGAAGCTACTTGGTGAAAGCTCGATATTAAATGCAATTTGTTTTACTGTACCAGCAAGCATCATTGGTCACTAATCTCTTTTACACCAAGCTTTTTGTGGAATCAACATGTAATTTCTATAGCAAAATAATTAAACAAATACTGCTTGGTCCCATTACATACTGTATTAGTATAAAAATATCTATTTCTGATTGCTTCTTCAAACAATGAAAGGGGAAAAAGTGAGCATTTGGAGTTATTAAAATAAAGTTTTTAAAAGGTTTTAAGTAGGTAAGCAAAGGCAAACATTTGTCTGGGAAGTATGCCAATGTCAGTTAAGAGCATTTCTAATGCATACTAATGTGCAATCATCCCAGAAATGCTCCTGTCCAAGTCTCCAGGTCATCATTTATTTGAATATTACCATCTAAAAAGACTGCTGCAATCAATCTTTTGCAACTGTTGATTGGCACTGAAACCTCATTTGTTCCTTCACATGCCTAATGAGGTAAGGCCTCTGCTACTGCTGCCTAATGTCTACGACTGCTTGCTTTATTTAAAATTAAAAAGACCACCTCAAATGAGGATGACATTCAAATATATGAATGGAGTATAGACTTTCAACATATAAAATATTGCATCAAATAAATAATTTGGGCAAGTCAAACCCACAGTTTGTAATGTACACTCTTTTCCAGGATTACTGAGATTGCTGACTTTAAATATATGTGAGATTTCATAAAAATCATAGAAAAATCATAGAAACCCTACAGTGCAGGAAGAGGCCATTCGGCCCATCGAGTCTGCACCGACCACAATCCCACCCAGGCCCTACCCCCACATATTTACCCGCTAATCCCTCTAACCTACGCATCTCAGGATTCTAAGGGGCAATTTTTAACCTGGCCAATCAACCTAACCCGCACATCTTTGGGGATGTTTAATAAGAAGGACTTTGAAGGATCGACAGGGCTGGGTCTCTGGTGCAGAATTCGATGACGGGTGGTCCATCTGGTTTCATTCCTTTTTGTTTCTTTCGTAGTGGTTGGATATAAATGAATGGCTTGCCTGACCATTTCAGAGGCAACCACATCGCTGTGGGCCTGGATTCATATGTAGGACACACCAGGAAACGATGGCAGATTTCCTCCCCTAAAGGACATTAGTGAACCAGATTTTTTTTTTACGACCATCGACAATGGTTTCATGGTCATCATTAGATTTTTAATTCCATATATCCGATTCTGTTTTTGAATTCCACCCTCTGCTGTGGGATTTGAACCCGGGTCCCAGAGCATTACCCTGGGTCCCTGGATTACTAGTCATGAAGTAGGTGAAAAGTGGAATTTATGTTCTCGTCCAATGTCAAATTAAGCAAGCTGTTTGCGAAGATGCCAGCTGTTAGTCAGTACCCCATTATTTACTAAGGTATTGTTTGAATCAAGAAGCTAAAGAAATTATACTTTTTCTCAACTGTATTTAGTATCGTTTAGTACAATTGTTGTTTATTTCAAGTAGAATTCTGCAAGTTTATGATTTACAATACAGATATGTTTCCCTTTTGATTCGATAGCTCTCGTTGGTAGCCTTCAGATACAGCACTGAGCAATTAGTTAATAGTTTGGTCAAACTACTCAATGCAGTAAACAATACCGTGCAGAAGTATTAGTTTGAGAGAGATATGGCTTGTCAGGGTGTTTGAGAGAGGAGAGATATTGGATGGACAAAGCCTGAATTCCAGCAACTAGAGATTTGAATCATAGAATCCTACAGTGCAGAAAGAGGCCATTCGGTCCATCAAGTCTGCACTGACCACAATCCCACCCAGGCCCTATCCCCATAATCCCATGCATTTACCCTAGCTACCCTGACACTAAGGGGCAACTTAACATGGCCAATCCACCTAACCCGCACATCTTTGGACTGTGGGAGGAAACCGGTGCATCCGGAGGAAACCCACAGATACGGGGAGAATGTGCAAACTCCGCACGGACAGTGACCCAAGCCAGGAATCGAACCCCCATCCCTGACGCTGTGAAGCAGCTATGCTAACCACTGTGCCACCACGCTGCCCTTTTTAAAATTTGAAGTAAAAAGGGCTGATTTAAAACCATTTAAGAAATTACAGTCTTGAGTTTTAAAAACTTGTGGATTCCTTCCTCAGATAAAGATTGAGGGGGCTGCAAGAACTTCCGGTATTGAGACCTTGGCAAGGGCTGAGTTAGAGCAGTAGGCGGTGCTGAATGGAGAAAAAGTGCACAAAATACTCCATTTGCACCAGAGAAAAAAAGAGAGCTATAAATATATAATTAAAATTTTATTACTACAGTGATGTTGGGAATAAATTCTCTAATGGTATTATGAATGTATGATTTACATCAGCATTTCATGAACAAAGTAATGAGCAAAAAAATGGCTGCTATTCTACTGGACTAGACAAAACACAATGGTGAGTGACCAGGAAACTGAAACAATGTGCCATTGTAACTGAACTAATAATAAGCCAAAAATACTGAGCTGACAGCTAGATTATTTAAATTCACCCAATAAGAAAATACAAAGAGACAAGTGTGCAAGAGATTTTCAGAAGCTGCAATTGTGTATCAAACAATCCTGGCTAACAAAATAAAATGAAGCTTCCCTACAAATAAATAGCAGTAGTTGTCCAGATTTGTCAAGTAAAGCAAAACTTAATGTACACTATATATTAACCTGTACAAAAAGGACGGGTTTCACTTAAATCCCAGCGGGACCAATATCCTGGCGGGAAGGTTTGCTAAGGCTACTGGGGAGTGTTTAAACTAGAATGGTTGGGGGGTGGGAATCGAAATGAGGTGACTGGGAGAGAGGAGGTTAGCTTAAAAATAAAAGGGGCTTGTAGACAGTGTGAGAGGGAGGATAGGCAGGTGACGGAGAAGGGGAGCGCTCAGACTGAAGGGTCGAGATGTGTTTATTTTAATGCAAGGCGTGTAGTGAACAAAATGGATGAGCTTAGAGCGTGGATCACTACTTGGAAGTGTGATGTGGTGGCCATTACAGAGGCTTGGTTATCTCAGGGACAGGACTGGATACTTCAAATACCGGGTTTCAGATGTTTCAGGAGGGACAGGGAAGGAGGCAAAAGAGGTGGGGGAGTGGCACTGTTGATCAGGGATAGTGACACGGCTGTAGAAAAGATGGATGCCACAGAGGGATTGTCTACGGAATCTCTGTGGGTGGAGATTCGCAACAAGAAGGGGTCGATAACTTTACTGGGTGTTTTCTATAGGCCGCCCAATAATAGCAGGGATGTGGAGGAGCAGATTGGGAAGCAGATCCTGGAGAGATGTGATAATAAGAGTGGTCGTGATGGGAGATTTTAATTTCCCAAATATCGATTGGAATATCCCTAGGGTAAGGGGTTTAGATGGGGAGGAGTTTGTTAGGTGTGTTCAGGAGGGCTTCCTGACACAGTATGTGGATAAGCCTACAAGAGGAGAGGCTGTACTTGATTTGGTATTAGGGAATGAACCTGGGCAGGTGTCAGATCTCTCAGTGGGAGAGCATTTTGGGGATAGTGATCATAACTCTATCTCCTTTACATTAGCATTGGAGAGAGATAGGATCAGTCAAGCTAGGAAAGTGTTTATTTGGAGTAAGGGCAATTATGAGGCTATTAGGCAGGAAATTAGAGGCATAAATTGGAAGGAGGTTTTCTCAGGGAAATGTACAGAAGAAATGTGGCAAATTTTCAAGGAACATTTGTCTGGAGCTCTGCACAGCAACGTTCCAATGAGACAGGGGAATCATGGTAGGTTACAGGAACCATGGTGCACGAAAGCTGTAACGAATTTAGTCAAGAAGAAAAGAAAAGCCTACAAAAGGTTCAGGGAGCTAGATAATGTTAGAAATCTAGAAGAGTATACGACTAGTAGGAAGGAACTTAAGAGGGAAATTAGAAGAGCAAGAAGGGGCCATGAGAAGGCCTTGGCAGACAGGATAAAGGAAAACCCCAAGGCATTCTACAAGTATGTGAAGAGCAAGAAGAAAAGATGTGAAGGAGTAGGACCTATCAAATATGACAGTGGGAAATTTTGTATAGAACCGGTAGAAATAGCAGAGGTACTCAATGAATACTTTGCTTCAGTATTCACAGTGGAAAAGGATCTTGGTAGTTGCAGTACAGACTTGCAGTGGACTGAGAAGATTGAGCATGTGGACATTAGGGGAGAGGATGTGTTGGAGCTTTTGAAAAGCATCAAGTTAGATAAATCACCGGGACCGGATGGGATGTACCCCAGGTTACTGTGGAAGGCGAGGGAAGAGATTGTTGAGCCTCTGGCGATGATCTTTGCGTCATCAATGGAGACGGGAGAGGTTCCAGAGGATTGGAGGATTGCGGATGTGGTTCCGTTATTCAAGAAAGGGAGAAGAGATAGCCCAGGAAATTATAGACCAGTGAGTCTAACCTCAGTGGTTGGTAAATTGATGGAGAAGATCCTGAGAGGCAGGATTTATGAACATCTGGAGAGGAATAGTATGATCAGAAATAGCCAGCACGGCTTTGTCCAAGGCAGATCATGCCTTAAGAGCCTAATTGAATTTTTTGAAGATGTAACTAGACACATACACGAGGGAAGAGCCGTAGATGTAGTTTATATGGATTTCAGCAAGGCGTTTGATAAGGTGCCCCAGGCAAGGCTTATTGAGAAAGTGAAGGGGCATGGGATACAAGGAGACATTGCTTTGTGGATTCAGAACTGGCTTGCCCACAGAAGGCAAAGAGTGGTTGTAGATGGGTCTTTTTCAGCATGGAGGTTGGTCACCAGTGGAGTGCCCCAGGGATCTGTTCTGGGACCCTTGCTCTATGTGATTTTTATAAATAGCCTGGATGAGGAAGTGGAAGGATGGGTTGGCAAGTTTGCTGATGACACAAAGGTTGGTGGTATTGTGGATAGTGTAGAGGGATGTCAGCAGTTGCAACGAGACATAGATAAGTTGCAAGACTGGGCGGAGAAGTGGCAGATGGACTTCAACCCAGATAAGTGTGTGGTGGTTCATTTTGGCAGGTCGAATAGGATGAAAGAATATAATATTAAGGGTAAGATGCTTCGCAGTGTGGAAGATCAGAAGGATCTTGGGGTCTGGGTTCATAGGACACTCAAAGCAGCGTCGCAGGTAGAGGCTGTAATTAAGAGGGCGTATGGAATACTGGCCTTCATCAATAGAGGAATTGAGTTTAAAAATCGGGAGATAATGCTGCAGCTGTATAGGACCCTGGTCAGACCCCACCTGGAGTACTGTGCCCAGTTCTGGTCGCCTCATTACAGAAAAGATGTGGAAGCCATAGAAAGGGTGCAGAGGAGATTTTCAAGGATGTTGCCTGGATTAGAAGACATGCCTTATGAGGATCGGTTGAGAGAGCTAGGTCTTTTCTCCTTGGAGAGGCGAAGGATGAGAGGTGACCTGATAGAGGTGTATAAGATGTTGAGAGGTATTGATAGAGTGGATTCTCAGAGGCTTTTACCCAGGGCTGGAATGGTTGCCACAAGAGGTCACAGGTTTAGGGTGCTGGGGAGTAGGTACAGAGGAGATGTTCAGGGTAAGTTTTTGACTCAGAGGGTGGTGGGTGTGTGGAATCGGCTGCCTGTAGTGGTGGTGGAGGCGGATTCGATAGGGTCTTTTAAGAGACTTTTGGATAAGTTCATGGAAGTCAGTAAGATAGAGGGTTATAGGTAAGCCTAGTAGGTCGGGACATGTTCGGCGCAACGTGTGGGCCGAAGGGCCTGTTTGTGCTGTAATTTTTCTATGTTCTACGATGAAATATGAAAGTATAATAATTACTCTAAATACTCTAACTCCCTCTCGCACAAAAATGATAAAATAGAGGAATTCTGCCACGAGATTAGAAGTCAATGGTTCAAGGGAAAAGAATAGTCCTTGAAGTGGAATCTGGGTTATATACTTGGCCTCTCAGCACTGATCTGGGAAATAATCAATGTCTCTTGCACTAATTTTCAGGAGCACCCCGAGGAAAACTTGCAGTCTGTCAATTTCAGAACATAGAGCAACTTTGAAGCAACTTCCATTCCCCATCTGCTTTGAACTGGGTCTTCTTTACCCAGTCTACCAGCTTTTTAAACACAGGTTTCAAGTCACTGTTTTTTTTCAAAACAGACCGGGGTCAAAAAGTCCCTGATTCTTTAAAACCGCTTCATTACATTTTCTTATAAAGAAGTTGCCTTTTCCAGGAACAGCAATCAGAGCACTTGCATTAACCCTTTAAACGACAGTGTTTTTAAAAAAACACATTCTTCCAGAATGTTCTTACACCTTGAATATGAACCATTTTCTGTGATTAAAGCATTAATGACATGGGTCTCTACAATCCAAAATGCATAAGCATTGTAGTTCCCAACAATCATGATGGGGAGATGCCGGTGTTGGACTGGGGTAAAGACAGTAAGAAGTCTCACAACACCAGGTTAAAGTCCAACAGGTTTATTTGGTAGCAAAAGCCACTAGCTTTCGAAGCGCTGCTCCTTCATCAGGTGAGTGGCTTTTGCTACCAAATAAACCTGTTGGACTTTAACCTGGTAATGTTCTCAACAATCCACAGGGCGCAACCATCCCACTTTACATCGCACAGATTTAGATATGTAGGTCAGGTGGAGATTGGTATGCAGCAAGCTTTCCTTGAAGTCCTTCCAGCACTCAGAAGATAAGACATTTGTAAAATAGTTGATCATGAAATGTATACAGTACAGAGGGGGTTCTCTGGCTTGTGTCTCTGCAAGAGCAACTCAACTAGTCCTACTCCCCTGCATTTTCTGACCAAATTTTCTCTTTAGATAATTATCCAATTCCCTTTTGAAAGCTCCAAATGAATGTACCTCCACTATATGCTCTGGCAATTCATTCAAGATCCTAACCATTCACTGCATAAAAATGGGCGGCATAGTGGTTAGCACTGGGCCTCACAGCACAAAAGACCCGGGTGCGATTCCAGCTTTGGGTGACTGTGTGTGTGGAGTTTGCACGTTTGCCCCGTGTCTGCATGGATTTCCTGCAGGTGCTCCAACAGTCCAAAGATGTGCAGCTTAGGGGGATTAATGGGATAAATGCATGGAGATAGGGCCTGGGTAAGATACTCTGCCTCCTTCTGCACTGTAGGGATTCTATTCTATGAAAAAGGACCAGAATCCATAGAATCCCTACAATGCAGAAGGAGGTCATTCAGCCCATCGAGTCTACACCAACCGCAATCCCACCCAGGCCCCTCATATTTATCCTGCTAACCTCAACACTCGGGTTCATTTGGCATGGCCAATCAACCTAACCCGCACATCTTTGGACTGTGGGAGGAAACTGGAGCACCCGGAGGAAACCCACGCAGACACAGGGAGAATGTGCAAACTCCACACAGACAGTGACAGCCGGGAATCGAACCTGGATCCCTGGCGCTGAGGGGCAGCAGTGCTAACCACTGTGCCACTGTGTCACCTCATACAAGTCTGGTTCTTTTGTCATTGATCTTAAATCAACATACTCGACCAGCAATGAGAACAGTTTTGCTTCATTGACTCTGTCCAGACCTCTCATGATTGTGAACACCACTATCAAATCTCTTCCCAACCTTCTCTTTTCTAAAGCTTCTCCAATCTAGCCAGCTATCCAGTTCCTTCCCTGGAACCATTCTTGTGAATCTTTACTGCACCTTCTCCAATGCCTTAAAAACCACCATAAAGTCAGGTGCTCAGAGTTTGACACTATACCTCAGTTGAAACCGATTTATAAAGATTTACATAACCGCTTTGCTTTTGTATTCTGTGCCACTGTTTTTAAAGCCCAGGTTCTTGGATGCCTTATTAACCACTTTCTCAATCTGTCCTGCCACCTTTAATGACTTATACACATATACCTCAATGTCTTCAACAAAACTCATCATGGAATGTGTAATCAGGTTGAACAAGCTGGTCTTCTGTACCCATGATGATGCTGATGAATATACCAAATAGTCCTCTCTGACTGATGGGGTTTAACAGTTTGTTATCCTGAGCAGGAATGTTTTATTCAGTACCTTGTAAAAGTAAAGTTTATTTATTCATCAAAAGTAGGCTTACATTAACACTACAATGAAGTTACTGTGAAAATCCCCTAGTCGCCACACTCCAGCACCTGTTCAGGTACATTGAGGGAGAATTTAGCATAGCGAATCCATCTAACCAGCATGTCTTTTGGACTGTGGGAGGAAACCGGAGCACCCGGAGGAAACCCACGCACACACGGGGAGAACGTGCAAACTCCACACAGATAGTGACCCAAGGCCAGGAATCGAACCTGGGTCCCTGGAGCTGTGAGGCACCAGTGTTAACCACTGTGCCACCATGCCACCCAACTGTAATCATTGTAATCAATGGTCTTAAATTCACAATCTGGAGATGCCGGCATTGGACTGGGGTAAACACAGTAAGAGTTTTAACAACACCAGGTTAAAGTCCAACAGGTTTATTTGGTAGCAAATGCGATTAGCTTTTCACAAAATTCACAAGCAGCTTACCAAAGCTTTGGTAACTGGCACAATTTTAGCTAGTTCAAGATAGAGCAGACTGACATCCCGGTTACTGGAATCCCTTCACCAACACTACTCTGGTTACATAATTTATAAGATGCACATCAACTCACTTCCCTCCTCAGAAAGGTTCAGCACTGAGGACTAAAGTACCTCCAAGAGTCCCTCTAAATCACATAATTTACATTTAAAAAATCTGTTTAAAAGGTTATTTTACAAAAGAAACCTCGGTTAGGTTTTAAAGACTTTTTCAAAATGGCCCCAAGCTACCAGACAGATCTGGATTTCAAGCTGTGTCTCCTCAACTGAAGAGACAAAGACAATTCTTAATTTAATGGTGCACTTTGAGAGAGAAACGGCAGCTTCTCTGCCATTTGGCCATTCATACCTTCTATTCTCTCTATGGTGCCATTAGCACCTCTTGGTCTTTCCCCTGGTTTTGGGGCTATGGCTGATCTTTCATTCCCTCACCCTACAGTATAAATATCTCCCACTTTTAGCTTTGACAAAGGGTCATCTGGACTCGAAACGTCAGTTCTTTTCTCTCCTCACAGATGCTGCCAGACCTGCTGAGATTTTCCAGCATTTTCTCTTTTGGATACAGAAGTTTTCTTGACACCTCTTTGTAAGAATATAAACTGTACCTTGGCCAGAACAACAGCTAAGAACCACAGATGGGAGAAGGACTGATTGTAGTGTCAATGTCTTATTTGGGAGATCACTTGGTATACTCTATAGTCACAATCTTAGCACCTGTAAAAAGGGCAGGAAGCTGAGAGAAGCATTTTCAGAGAAGCAGACAAGAGCACTTGGCACATCGTAACATTCAGGGCTATGGGCCAAGTGCTGGCAGATGGGATTAGGTAGGAGTTCAGGTGTTTCTAATGTGTCTGTGTGGACTCGATGGGCCGACGGGCCTCTTCTGTGATCTATGATTCTGAGTAGGCCATTTGGCCCCTCAAGCCTGCTCTGCCATTCAATAAGATCATGGCTGATCTTTGAGGACTCAGCTCCACTTACCTGCCGCCTCACCATAACCCTCAATTCCTTCACTGTTCAAAAATCCATCTTTGCCTTAAAAACATTCAATGAGGTAGCCTCAACTGCTTCATTGGGCAGGGAATTCCACAGATTCACAACCCTTTTGAGTAAAGAAATTCCTCCTCAACTCAGTCCTAAACCTGTTCCCCCTTATTTTGAAGTTATGCCCCCTAGTTCTAGTTTTACCCGCCAGTGGAAACAACTTCCCTGTTTCTATCTAATCTATTCCCTTCATAATTTTATGTTTCTATAAGATTCCCCCCTCATTCGTCTAAATTACAATGAGTACAGTCCTAGTCAACTCAGATCTCCTCATCAGCCAGCTCTCTCCTCTGCAACCCCTCCAGTGCCAGTACATCCTTTCTCAAGTAAGGAAACCAAAACTATACACAGTACTCCAGGTGTGGCCTCACCAGCACCTTATATAGCTGCAACATAACCTCCCTGTTTTTAAACTCCATCCCTCTAGCAATGAAGGACAAAATTTCAGTTGCCTTCTTAATTACCTGCTGCACCTGCAAACCAACTGCATTTATTTCAATGCAAGAGGCCTGATGGGCAAGGCAGATGAACTCAGGGCATGGATGGGTCTGTGGGACTGGGATATTATAGCAATTACTGAAACATGGCTAAGGGAGGGGCAGGACTGGCAGTTCAATGTTCCAGGGTACAGATGCTATAGGACAGATAGAACAGGAGGTAAGAGAGGAGGGAGAGTTGCACTTTTGATTAGGGAAAACATCACGGCAGTACTGAGAGGGGATATATCCGAGGGTTCGCCCACTGAGTCTATATGGGTAGAACTGAGAAATGAGAAGGCGGAAATCACTGATAGTGTTGTACTATAGGCCTCCAAATAGTCAGCGAGAAATTAAGGAGCAAATATGTAAGGATATTACAGATAGCTCCAAGAAAAAATAGGGTGGTAACAGTAGGGGATTTTAACTTTCCCCAACATTGATTGGGACAGCCATAGTATTAGAGGGTTGGATGGAGAGAAATTTGTTGAGTGTATTCAGGAGGAATTTCTCATTCAGTATGTGGATGGCCCGAGTAGAGAGGGGGCAAAACTTGACCTCCTCTTGGGAAATAAGAAAGGGCAGGTGACAGAAGTGTTAGTGAGGGATCACTTTGGGACCAGTGACCATAATTCTATTAGTTTTAAGATAGCTATGGAGAATGATAGTTCTGGCGCAAAAGTTAAAATTCTAAATTGGGGCAAGGCCAATTTTGATGGTATCAGGCAGGCACTTTTAAAAGTTAATTGGGGGAATCGGTGGGAAGGCAAAGGCACATCTGGTAAGTGGGAGGCTTTCAAAAGTGTGTTAACCAGGGTTCGGGGTAAGCACATAGAACATAGAACAGTACAGCACAGAACAGGCCCTTCGGCCCACGATGTTGTGCCGAGCTTTATCTGAAGAGCACATTCCTCTTAGAATGGAGGGTAAGGCTGGTAGAAGTAGGGAACCCTGGATGACTCGGGATATTGAGGCCCTGGTCAAGAAGAAGAAGGAGGCACATGACATGCATAGGCAGCTGGGATAAAGTGATTCCCTTGAAGAGTATAGGGAGAGTAGGAGTAGAGTTAAGAAAGAAATCAGGAGGGCAAAAAAGGACATGAGATTGTTTTGGCAGATAAGACAAAGAGAATTCAAAGAGCTTCTACAAACACAAAGGGCAAAAGAGTAACTAGGGAGAGAGTAGGGCCTCTTAAGGATCAACAACGTCATCTATGTGCGGATCCACAAGAGATGGGCGAGATCCTAACTGAATATTTCTCATCAGTATTTACTGTTGAGAAAAGCATGGATGTTAGGGAACTTGGGAAATAAATAGTGAAGTCTTGAGAAGAGTACATATTACAGAGAAGGAGGTGCTGGAAGTCTTAAAGCGCATCAAGATAGATAAATCCCCGGGACCTGATGAACTGTATCCCGGGTCATCGTGGAAGGCTAGGGAGGAAATTGCGGGTCCCCTAGCAGAGATATTTGAATCATCGATAGTCACAGGTGAGGTGCCAGAAGATTGGAGGGTGGCAAATGTTGTGCCTTTGTTTAAAAAGGGCTGCAGGGAAAAGCCTGGGAACTACAGGCTGGTGAGCCTCACATCTGTGGTGGGTAAGTTGTTGGAAGGTATTTTGAGAGATAGGATCGACAGGCATTTAGAGATGCAAGGACTGATTGGGGACAGTCAGCATGGCTTTGAGAGTGGAAAATCATGTCTTATAAATTTGATTGAATTTTTTGAAGGGGTAACCAAGAAGGTGGATGAGGGCAGTGCAGTTGATGTGGTCTACATGGACTTTAATAAGGCCTTTGACAAGGTATAGTAAGTTGTTGTATAAGGTGAAATCTCATGGGATCTAGGGTGAGATAGCTAAATGGATACAAAATTGGCTTGATGACAGATGCCAGAGGATGGTTGTAGAGGGCTGTTTTTCAAATTGGAGGCCTGTGACCAGCGGTGTGCCTCAGGGATCAGTGCTCGTTCCACTGTTATTTGTCATTTATATTAATGATTTGGATGAGAATAAGGAGGATGTGCAGGATATTCTGGAGGGTCTGAAAATAGATAAATCCCCTGGTCCGGATGGGATTTATCCAAGGATTCTCTGGGAGGCAAGAGAAGTGATTGCAGAGCCTCTGGCTCTGATCTTCAGGTCGTCGTTGGCCTCTGGTATAGTACCAGAAGATTGGAGGTTAGCGAATGTTGTCCCATTGTTTAAGAAGGGGAACAGAGACTTCCCCGGGAATTATAGACCGGTGAGTCTCACTTCTGTTGTCGGCAAGATGTTGGAAAAAATTATAAGGGATAGGATTTATAGTTATTTGGAGAGTAATGAATTGATAGGTGATAGTCAGCATGGTTTTGTGGCAGGTAGGTCGTGCCTTACTAACCTTATTGAGTTTTTTGAGAAAGTGACCAAGGAGGTGGATGGGGGCAAGGCAGTGGACGTGGTATATATGGATTTTAGTAAGGCGTTTGATAAGGTTCACCATGGTAGGCTTCTGCAGAAAATGCAGATGTATGGGATTGGGGGTGATCTAGGAAATTGGATCAGGAATTGGCTAGCGGATAGGAAACAGAGGGTGGTGGTTGATAGTAAATATTCATCATGGAGTGCGGTTACAAGTGGTGTACCTCAGGGATCTGTTTTGGGGCCACTGCTGTTTGTAATATTTATTAATGATCTGGATGAGGGTATAGTTGGGTGGATTAGCAAATTTGCTGATGACACCAAAGTCGGTGGTGTGGTAGACAGTGAGGAAGGGTGTCGTAGTTTGCAGGAAGACTTAGACAGGTTGCAAAGTTGGGCCGAGAGGTGGCGGATGGAGTTTAATGCGGAGAAGTGTGAGGTAATTCACTTTGGTAGGAATAACAGATGTGTTGAGTATAGGGCTAACGGGAGGACTTTGAATAGTGTGGAGGAGCAGAGGGATCTAGGTGTATGTGTGCATAGATCCCTGAAAGTTGGGAATCAAGTAGATAAGGTTGTTAAGAAGGCATATGGTGTCTTGGCGTTTATTGGTAGGGGGATTGAATTTAGGAGTCGTAGCGTTATGTTGCAACTGTACACAACTCTGGTGCGGCCGCACTTGGAGTACTGTGTGCAGTTCTGGTCCCCACATTACAGGAAGGATGTGGAGGCTTTGGAGAGGGTGCAGAGGAGGTTTACCAGGATGTTGCCTGGTATGGAGGGGAGATCCTATGAGGAGAGGCTGAGGGATTTGGGATTGTTTTCGCTGGAAAGGCGGCGGCTAAGAGGGGATCTTATTGAAACATATAAGATGATTAGAGGTTTAGATAGGGTGGATAGTGATAGCCTTTTTCCTCTGATGGAGAAATCCAGCACGAGGGGGCATGGCTTTAAATTGAGGGGGGGTAGTTATAGAACCGATGTCAGGGGTAGGTTCTTTACCCAGAGGGTGGTGAGGGATTGGAATGCCCTGCCAGCATCAGTAGTAAATGCGCCTAGTTTGGGGGCGTTTAAGAGATCCGTAGATAGGTTCATGGACGAAAAGAAATTGGTTTAGGTTGGAGGGTCACAGTTTTTTTTTTAACTGGTCGGTGCAACATCGTGGGCCGAAGGGCCTGTTCTGCGCTGTAATGTTCTATGTTCTATGTTCTAATATAGGAGGCATGGTTCGTAAGTTTGCAGATGACACCAAGATTGGTAGCACAGTGGACAGTGAAGGTTATCTCCAATTGCAACTGGGCCAGTGGACTGACGAATGGCAGATGGAGTTTAATTTAGATAAATGTGAGGTGATGCATTTTGGTAGATTTAACCAGGGCAGGACTTACTCAGTTAATGGTAGGGCGTTGAGGAGAGTTACAGAACAAAAAGAGATCTAGGGGTACAGGTTCATAGCTCCTTGAAAGTGGAGTCACAGGTGGACAGAGTGGTGAAGGCAGCATTCAGCACACTTGGTTTCATTGGTCAGAACATTGAATACAGGAGTTGGGATGTCTTGTTGAACTTGTACAAGACATTGGTAAGGCCACACTTACCAATTCTATAATTCCAAAGGTCTGTTGACCTCGGGTGGGATTTTCCAGTTTTCATAGAAATCATAGAATCATAGAAACCCTACAGTGCAGAAGGAGGCCATTCGGCCCATCGAGTCTGCACCGACCACAATCCCACCCAGGCCCTACCCCCACATATTTACCCACTAATCCCTCTAACCTACGGATCGCAGGACTCTAAGGGGCAATTTTTAACCTGGCCAATCCAGGTTAAATCTATGCAGTTTTGGGGTGAGCGTGGCCAGAAAATCCCACCCAAGGTTGGAAACAGTCCAATCTGCCCTCTCCAGTGAATACAAAAGGTTCCTTGGCACAACTAAAGAACAGCACTAGGTGTTCTCCCAGTGCTTGGCAAATATTTAGCCCTGAGCCAATACTTAGGACAGGTTATTTAGCCACTGCTGATTGTGCAACCTTACTGTCTAAATTCGTTGCCATGTTTCCAACAATTACCACAGTAACATACACAATACCTCACAGCAAACATAGTATCGTGTACACAGTATATCACCACCATCTCTCACAAGCCCGCTATTGCCTCTGCAAAAGTACGTCATTGGTTGTGACACAATTTGGGACATGCTAAGACCATGAAAGATTTAAACACATGCAAGATTTAAACACATGCAAGATTGTTAAATTCTTATGCAGATAGAAAGTCTTGACAACTTTTAGCTCTTTCAGATAAACATGAGGCTCTCTGCCAGGGTGGGGACTGGGTGCCAATTCCCCTGTA